>NW_027511991.1:70000-370000 GCF_048772815.1 Callospermophilus lateralis | reverse complement strand
ATAAATTTTTTGAGGTCACATGAACATTAGCTCACACCATATGATATCACATTTAAAACATGAATTAAAGTACGGCTGAAAGATTTTAACCTTTACATAGATTAGGGTCTCATTAACTTAAAAATACATTTAAATTGTTCCACAATGTAAAAAGTAACATAAAACTTTACATATATTATTGATAACAGGTAAATAAATCCCCAATATATATTTTATTTACCATACAACTTCAGAACACCTGCTTGATATAATGCTCTTTTAAAGTTTCTACCTTATAGAGTTTTATAACTGGAAGATATGAGCACATTAATAGCATCACAATTACATTGATGTTTCTACATTAACCAAGTTTAGCTTTTAAAGAAATGGCAGTACAGAGCTCTAAAATAACAGTTCTTAATTAAACAGTTGTTTAATTTTTATGGTTGCCTGCTCTAGAAAATTTAAATCTTAATAAACTAAATGTTATGGGTAAACTTATGTTTAAGAAATTTTTGTCTCTTTAACACATGACTGATTTTTACAATCTTATACAGACTTTAGTACAAACTTATACAGACCTTAGTATATCAATCAGATATCAAACAAAAGTACTCATGAATGAGTAATCCCATATCAAATTTACTTTACTTATTTATCAAAATATTAGACAAATGTTTTGAACAGTGTAAGCCATTTTTTTGATTGAAAGAAAAGTCCTGGAACATAGGCATATTAGACCTTTTGTAGACATTAATACTTTATTAGATTTTTGAACACCTAGAAAAACTTGTAAGCTTAAATTTAAAGAAATTTATATTTATCAGTTTACCCAATTTAAATTGAAACATTTAAATCACGTGAATTAAAGATCTTTGGATCCACTTTTTAAAATTGTTTTTATGAGTGCTTTGTAATATGAGTGCTCCTTATATATGTTAATTTGTGTATCATATATATGATATACGGACATATGTATACATATATAGACATACAACACATAACAAATTGTGCACACATAATAAAAGTGAAGGCCTTGTAGCTTTTCACAGGTGAAATCTCCACTGCAATGATTTAAAAATTCCACAGTTGGTCAAAGATATTACTGATCAGAAAAACATTAACCTAGGTCTGTAGTAGCAAAATCATGAGCTCAAAAAATAAATAAAGAATCTCAGAAAAAAAAATATGAGTCCTAGAAAAAATGACTGGCCAGTAATAAGTAAATACCATACATTTTACTTTTTTTTCCTTAGGCCTCAAATAAGTCTCCTACTAAGCTTACGGGCTTCTTTCATTTGCATTTCAAAATAATCCCTGGCTGAGGTCTGGAAGAAGCAGGAAAAAATGGCTATTCTGAGCAGAAACCTTAGGCCTAAGGTATTTTAACCATTATTTTCAGGTTAGGATGTTGAAAATTATGATACAAGTTTAAGATACAATTCACAAAATTTTATATCTTCACAAGTTGTTTTGTCAACAGATATCATACTATGATTTAGTATCCTTGTCCAAATTAATGCACTGGTACACACAGTGACATTTTCCCAGGCTACCTAATTTAAAATTGGTGAAAAAAAGTCTGAATGATTGGGAAGTTACTTGCCAACTTGGAAGTAGAGTTCTTTAGTTTTCCATCCTAAGTATTTATGTTCTCTGGCATGAATTATCTGAAACCATAAACTAAACAATTACCTAAACCCGACTTTTAACTGCAAGATTGTGAAATGCTTCAAAAACCCATTCAGATACCAGATTGGTACAATGAAACATCATCATTTAGACACAAATTCAGCTAAGATCATTTCCAAGAAACAATTTATAATATTAACACATTATTGCACATGTCTTAAAGGGCCAGAAAAAAGGCACAAGACAGGCAGAAATGAACTCCAGACAATGGCTGACAGACAGAACCCTTTAAAACAGAGCAAATAAGAGAAAAATCTCCTTCCCCAGTCGCACCACAGATGTCCCCACAAGGGGACCAAATGTTTTCACAGAGGAGCAAACTGAAATGTAAAATAAAGTGTCTCCATGGTGACTTTACTGCATTTAGTGTCCCCTTTTTGTTTTTCTCTTTTTTTAAGAAGACAGAGGCGGCATTATCCTTACAGTGCAGGGAACGAAGGAGGGAATTCCCTGAATAAACAGGGCTTTGGCAGATGCTGGGAGATACTCAGTTCTTCATTCCCCAGCAGGCATTGCCATCTGCACTGGGTGTGCTCCAGGCAGCCAGCTAGGGGCTTCTCTCATTCTGCTTAACAAATGGTGGTAAAGTTCATCACAGTTCCTTAAAACACAGTCCAAATGGGTGTCAGGCTTACTTGCTTTGTTACCCATTTTCACGTTCAATATCCTTAAGATTTTATCACAGAAATCACAAAACAAAATGCACAAAAACAAAAAAACATATAGAATACAGAACAAAACACACACACAAAAAAAAAAAAAAAAAAAAAAAAAAAAAACAGAATCCCGGTGCCAAAACAGAAAAACAGAGGAGCAATTCAACGTCTTGCTAAAGCTCTGGGGTAGGAGCACGTGCGTGTCCCTCGGCACCTCTCTAACCTTGAAAGGAATTCCCTACAGAACGGAACAGAGGACAGAACGATTCTCATTACTGTCCTGGACAGGAGTGTATGTGAGCCTCCCCAGGCCACCTCTCTGTCATTAGAAGAGATCTCCCTTAACCAGATATAAGATGTTATCAAGGTGCCACTAACCTATGGAGGCCTCCTCCACCAGGTGCTTGCTAATAGTTTCAGTGCGGTGGTTCACTGCAGTGCTCCCCAGACCGACGGCTCACTCCAAGGCCTTGGAACATCTCAAGTTGTGCACCCCCTAGAGTGGCTCCCCAGCCCGTAGCCCTGGAGGGAAGGCCAGCTTCAGAATTTTCAGCAGTCTGGCCTTGTGATCTGGTCGGGCAGGGTCATCTCACTGGGGAACTCCAAAATGTTGGACTAGGATGCAAGAAAAGACCACTGACTCCAATTAAAATCAAATTAAGGCAAGCTTATTATTAAAACCGGCCAGGCTGCCTCTCCCTCCAAAAATGGAGGGAACAAGACAGCAACACCACCTTTCCTACAGCCCAGCTATATAGCCCAGAAAGTTACACAAAAAGGGGGTTACAGATAACAGAACTTTGAAAGCATCACACTAATGGTAGTTTACATTTTTTTTGCTGGCCCCAACATCAGAAATTATGAGGACCATTAGAGACTCAGAGAGGGTCGTTGTCTGGCCTGGGAAGGCCAATATTTATTAGGTGTCACTAATGTTTCAGAGAGCACTGTTATCTGGTCAGAGAGCCAGGCATGGATGAGTTCAAGGCACGGGCACGCATTCCAAGCAGGTTCAGAATTTGCAGTAATTTATAGTAAAGCCCAAATTATCTTTTCACGGCTTTCTGGCAAGATGGCTCCCAATTCTAATAAAAGATCAGGTTGGGTCTATCAAGCCTGTCCTTTACTTTTGGAAACTCCTCTACAACCTGCAAGGTTGTGAACTCCTGACCATTTTACATTCCAGATATGTATTCACAGATTTTCTAACTCTTGTCCTCCAACTGTGTTTTACTTGGGGTGAAGGTAATATCAAGGCATTGTTCTGGATGAGAGTGGGAAGATTTTTGTGTAGCACATATTTGCATACACATTTAGGAGATCACTCCTCCTAAACACTGTTGGAACAGAAAATTCAATCTATGGGGGAGCTTCCTAGCTGAACAACATTATACATAAATTCAAGTTCATTAAATAAATAGTTTTGGATCAGTGGATGATATATATTTCAAGATGGATTTAAATTGGCATATATATTGCTACATTTTAATGTCCATGTGACTTTTGTGTTCATAATTTTTTGTGATTTATGTGGATTTATAATCAAATTTTCACAAGATTGTTCTCAGAAATATTCATCCAACTTAAATACATACTTTTTTCCTAGTACTGAAAAGTAACTTCAGTGAATGGTGCATAAAAATCCTAATATTTCTACAGTAACTGACCCAGATTAACATCAATGCAAGTAGATTCCTATGGGACATGATGTGTATTTTGATGTTCATTTTTATTCATCACCGGTACATTACTATTTCTGCAGTTTATGCACATTATATATAGTATGATATATAATGTTCAATCACTTCCTGCTTGAGAACACATGTATTCTTACAGGTTTCTTGACTATTCTTTTCATGAGACTTCTTTCCAAACACATTATTTTTGATTTCCATAATCACTTTTGAAACAAAACTCACACACCTTTCAGGATAAACCACAACCATAATATTACCATTAGATGTATAACTGGTTGCAGTGTATGATTGTATATCAATGTGAGATTTCTTTTATATTTTCAGATATCAATTCAATCCATTATTTAAAGTGGAACCAGTTATATTATTTATTCACATGATGGTCAATTGATGCATTATCCATATATTCTATGACACAGGTTATACCCCTTTGTACCCCCAATACTAATTTATATTTCTTCAAAATAGTGCTCCCAGAAATGGTGGAAGGAATACTCATGTCACCTGATCTACATATACATTTTATCACAATAATATTCTGGACACAAAATGCAAAGGTCACACTTATGATTTTACCAAAGCCTAAATAAAAAGTGAGCATGGATTAATAAAAATATCCATGTCCTGGTTACCTAATGCTCTCAAAAGTCAATCCAATTTGTGACAACATATTAGTTTCTGCCTAAGATTATATATTCAGACTCAAACCGTTGAAAATGTCTAAACAAATTACACACTTTATACTTTTACTGACTTCCTAATGTCTCTATTTATATCTGCTTTCCTACATATTTTCCCCAATTCGTCATTGTGCTGACATTTACATTCACTCTCTACCCGAAACCTTATTTGTAAAGAACTTTTGGTACAAATGCTATACTAACTCTTCTTTCTAAATCTACTGACTATCTTGCTAATCCTACAGACTATCCCTTTTTTATTGGATATTCTGTATGTTATTCAATCATCCAGTGTATAAGATCCTATTTCATTGTATATCGATTTATCTGAGACATCTGTGCAGAATATAATTCAAAGCAAAGTATGCTACTCAAGGGCCCAATGTCCTACTTGGCTTCAAGTCTTCCCTAGATTTCTGTTTCCATACTTATATTTCACCTATATATTCTTGTAAATATCTCAGGTTCCCAATACCATTATTCATCCAGCAGAATGATTCCTAACCCAAATAGAACATGATATTAACACTAACCATACACTGTTCCCTCAATCTAACTTTACAGCAGTGCAGGGATAGAGTTGGTCTTACAATACAGGAATATAGGGGATCTTCCACCTGCTGAGAATCTCAAAGATCCATGCAGAAATTATCCCTGAAGAAGATATAGAATGCTATGAAGGACCTGAGAGACCAAAAGTCATTTTCCATGGCAAATAACCTTGTCAGGATGAAGAGATGTGTCTGAATAAGCCTCTCGCATTTTAATGTAGACAAAATGGACAAAACCAAGCCTGTGTGGAGATCTCTCCCCGAGTACCTATGGTTGATATATCATTCTAACTTGTGAAAGTGTCACAGGAAGTAGGGGCAGGCTCCATCTCATGGGACCCTAGGAAGAAACTGTTAGGACAAAGTGTTTGCCAAGGCTGTGAGCTCATTCAGTTCATGAAGGAAGTGACCTACCTCACTTCTTTGGGATGGAACTCTCTGAACTTGGGATCCCGGAAACCAGGCACCCAGGGCCAGGCCCAGTAACAGTCACAGAGATCTCACTTGTTTGGATTTATCATGGAAAGAGTCAGTCTTTCTTGGTACCTACAGATGTGAAGATGGCCAAATGCCAGAAAAAATCTGAAGAGGTGTCTTTCCTGAGAAAGCAGGTAGTGGCGGCTCAAAGCTGGCTCCTGACAACTTCACAGAGTGGGCCAAGGAGTCCAGATTTGAGAACAGACAGGCCATTTCGGGTGAACAAAGAATGGCTCACCAGGCAGAGGACACTCCGGTTAGTAACAGACCTTCTTGGGGGAAGGAGGTGCATTTGTGGGAATGAGTGTGGGTTTGTGGTTTTGTCTCATGTTCTGAGAATACGTAGGAAAGTTGGTTTGTTTGTTTTGGAGTGGACTGTTTCTATTAAGTCATTTGACAAGGCAAGTGTTTCTATGTCTGTGTATCCCACTTTGTCCGTGGGTGTAGACATTACAAAAGAAAATGCAACAATGGATGTGTCCTGTCTAGGAGAAAGCTTCCCAACATTCACGCTGCCCAATTTATAAAAGGACAGTGGATTGCCTAATTTGTGGGCAAGACCTGCAATCTTCCTAAGTTCCTGTTTTCTTCCTGAATTCTGGCCACTCTCCAGAATAGGCTCATGATTTTGTGACCAAGATAGGTACCACCTCCAAGCTCTGTGACTTGGCCATGTACTGGATAGCTGAAGGGAATGGCGAGAATCTCAGAAAACTCAGATATCAGTGTTACCAGGAAAAGTCTCAGTGGAGAAACCCTGCTTTGGGACTTTTGCTTACCTATTGTTCTATAGCACTAAATGTCAGGAAGGTCTTTGCCAAGGCCACCCCGTTGTGAAGCCTGAATAAAACAGTTCTCTAATGCAAATGAATGGGCATCACCTGTCCCTCTTTGAGTAATTGATTTCGAAAGGGATGTGTCTGAATCAGCCTGTTGGCCCTGTGTGAGGCTGTGGCTTAGATTCTCAGCACCTGATGGATCTAAAGAAAGATGCCATGTGTGCATCCAAAACCAAAATGGCCAAAAGAGCATTCATTATGGATGAAGTCTCTCGCCTTCCTCTGTAAGTTTCCTGACCTCCATAAGGTGAGAATAGGAATCTTTGGGTCAAATGAGTTCTTCAAAGCCCTTCAGAGTCTAGCCCATTGGTGCTTGGGTTTTCTCATGACCCCAATCCACATGAAGAATCTAAACCCCACAGTCAGTAGGCCTCAAATTGGAGAAGTGGAACAGTAATAATGGTAGGCCTATTTGATCACTCCTGGTTCACAGGAAGGGTTTCCAGGCCACCCTGACTTTAGGCAAATGACGGGCAAGGGAGCTTATTTTGGACACTGTCTTGTCCAGCACCCCTCATAGAAACCTCCAGCTAGAGGTTATGATGAGTGTCTATGTGGAAAAGATGAGGGCCATATGGGAGTGTTTTCGTTTAAATTTTGGTCATTTGTGTGGCGATTGGAAGAAATCACTGGGTCTACCTGGGCTTGAACTCTGGTGTGAATCCACATAGAGACTGAGTTCTGGAACTGACCTCAGAGAAGAATTGCCATGAGTTTTGTTGGGATTTTAGGAGGCCACGCATGAAAGTAGCCCTTATAAACTTAGATCAAGGCCACAGAGCACTGGGAATCTCAGCCAAGATAATCCATGATTTTCTTCTTAAAGTCTTGGCAGCCATAGTTGAGAGTTAAAACACACATGTACCTCACATTGTAGACTTCAATTGGACTGGCTTCATGTGACCTTTTGTCCACTCTTTGGGAGGCCTTGCCTATGAGAGTTCTCCAGAGTTTCATTGAAATGAGCTTCCTCAACATTGAATGGTTTTTGAAACCCAACGTTCCTCCAACTTCATCCTCGAAAAATGGCTAGATAAACACCATGAAATTTTTGAAATTCCCATTACCAGGTGGCACTGGAGAATCTTTGGATGTCCTATTGCTGATCATGAGTGTATCAGACAGTGCCTTGACTGACTGGGTTTCATGAATATTGTGTAGAACAGAGATGCCAGTAAGTTGGAACCTGCAAATTAGTGGGCCTAGAGCAGTGGTGTGAAGATGTGTGATAAAATATGTGTGGTGGGGCTATGTGGATCTGCCATTTGCTTCCAAATGGCTTGTGACTGACATGGTACAGCCAGGAGAACCTTCCATGTAAAGGCATCTTTTTATATAGGGAGATTTCAAGGCAATGTTCAGAATCAGGTTGCTATGGACAAAGGGGCAACCCATGTGGGATAAAATCCTGGTTGGTGCATTCACATGCAGACCGTGAGCTCCACATGTGACAGAACTCCCTCCAGCACTGTGTCCCAGTTGATCTCCTTGTATTTCATGAAGAAAATACCAAAGTCCCAGTGCAGCAGCAAGAACCACCACGAAAAGTGGAGGAGGACCAAATGGCTTCACAGTTCACACGGTGAGTCACTTAGCTCCCAGTGGCCATAGTTTAACTACAAAGAGAGTATTCGCACTGCTGCCTCATGTTCATTGGAAAATTAGAAACAATGTCCTCCAGGTCACATAGATGCAGACCCAGCTTTGATGGTCTCACTAGAAAGTAAGCTAAAGCTACTGACAACAACATATATTTCAAGTGCCCAACCTCAGAGGCAGTTTATCAAGAAGTCTTTAGGCCAGCAGAGCTCCATGTTTGTGGAGTGTTTACCATGTGCCTTACTTTTGGAAACTGCTCTACCACTTCCAAGGTTGTGAACTCCTGAGTATATTCCATTCCACATATGCATTCACAGATTTTCTAACTTTTCTCCTCTAATTGTGTCTTACTTGGGACGAAGTTAATGTCAAGGCATTGTTGTGGATGAGAGTGGGAAGATTTTTGTGTAGCACATATATGCATACACATTAGATTCATTTTCCAATTTTCCATTCAAAATACTTAATCCCTGACAGTAACTCATAAACTACTAGACTCTGACTGCTAATCCTAATATGATGGAGAAAACTAACCCAAACAGAATAGAAATACAAGCAGTTCAAAAAAGGCATGGTGTATAGTTGGACTTGCCATTTGCATTATGAAGGGTAGGTGTTATAAATCTAGTTAATTTTTAATTGAAATAGTTCTCCTTGTGTTTTTAAAGTTAATAAATATATAAATTCCTGTCTCCCTTTCTCTGTAGCCTATTCAGAACATGTAATTTTATATGCACATATAGAATCCTACCTGGTATCACATGTACATTCTTGTGAGGTGGCTGACTTGGCAGATACAAATTATGAGAAGAAATCACTCCTCCTAAACCCTGTTGGATCTTAAAATTCAACCTATGGGTGAGCTTCCTAGTTGAACAACATTAAACATAAATCCATGTTCAGTAAAAGAAATATTTTTGCATCTTTTGAAGATATATATTTCATGATAAATTTCGATTGGCATATATATTGGTAATTTTATGTCTCTGAGCGTGTTTTTTTGTATATATATATATATATATATATATATATATATATATATATATATTCTCCAGATTTTTCAAAATATGAAATATATGTGTCTTATATACACTCCCTAAACTCATTCATGTTCATGTATATGGATTTATAATCAAGTATTCACAAGATTATTCTCAGAAATATTCATCCACATGAAATACATATTTGTTTCCAGTACTGAAAACTAACTTCAGTTAATGTTGCATACAAATACTAATATTTGTACAGTAACTGACCCAGTTTAACATCAATGCAAGTAGATTACTATGGGACATGATGTGTATTTGGACGTTCATTTTTATTCAACACTGGTACATTATTATTTCTTCAATTTATGCACATCATAGGATATATATTTCATCCACAAATTAGCAAACTTATAGGCATTTGTTTCACTTTCAATAACTTCCTGCTTCAGAACACATGGATTCCTCCAGGTTTCTTGTCTGGTCTTTTCATGAGACTTCTTTCCAAACACATTATTTTCAACTTTCATAATCAGTTTTGAAGCAAAACTCACACACTTTTCATGACAAACCATAATCCTAATATAACGTTTAGATGTATAACTGGTTGGAATGAATGTATGTGTATCAATATAAGATTTCCTGTATATTTTCAGATCTCAATTGAATCCATTATTAAATTTGGAACCCATTTTATTATTTATTCACAGTATTGCCTATTCATGCATTATCTCTATATTCATATCACAGGGTACACCTATTTGTACCCCCAATATTAATTTGTACATTTGGACACAGAAGCAATGGTCACACTTATTATTTTACCAATGTAAATGTCAGGCGAGCATCGGAGGAAGAGACTACCAGGGACTGTCTAATGCAACAGCCAAAAGTTTATGGGGGTCCAGCATTCTGGGGCTCAGAGCTCCCTTGAATAGAGGAGAGAGCCCTGAGAACAGCTTAAGCAGAGCTTATATACTTTCCTTGGAGAGGGCAGGGAGGGAAGATTATTGATGGGTCAGGGCGAGTGGGTAGTTTGCGTGCAAATGGGTGAGGGAGTACATTCTGCAGTTTTGCAGTTGGTACAGCACATTCAGGGAACAAGATTAGCAAACAGTTCTCAAGATATCAACAGTGTTTTGTTAAGCATACCGTAAAACTGGAAGTGACAATTACCTATTTTATTTACCTTTCATTCCCCACTTTCTTTTGGTTACATTAAATCATAATAGTGATCATTGGGGATGTCACATTTTATGTCTGCTAGTGTGGTATATTGATTTCTGATTACCATAAGTTTAACTTGTCCAATTTGAGCTTGGAGAAAGGAAATTACACGGTTGAGCAAACAGGGTCCTACAGTTAGCAATAATGTGAGGATTATTAAGGGACCGGCCAGGGCTGATAAAAGCGTAGTTAACCAGGGGGACTCTGTGAACCAAGACTCAAACCACCCTTTTTGGGCCTCTCTCTCTTGTTGATGCTCTTCAATGCTTCTTCTTAATTTAATCATAGATTCTTTTACAACTCCAGTATGGTAGGCATAATAACAACATTCTTCCCTCAATGCAGGACAAAGGCCCCTTCTCTCATGAAGAGGAGGTCGAACCCTCGCCTGTTCTGTAAAACAACTTCAGAGAGAGAGGTTAAAGATTCTTGTAAAGCTGTGATGGTGGTTTTTTAATATCTTTAAGTTTTGGTGTATTGTGCTTCTAATTGGGTCATTTGTTGTGTCCCATGGATTAGGGCAGTGGTACCTGTGCCAACATCTGCAGCAACTACTATTCCTCATAGGATGGCTAAAGTGCAAGATACAGGTTGCCAGCAGAACCGGGTTGTATGCCCCCCTATTTGAAATTTAAATGATCCTGCCTCATGATAGAGCACTCGGGGAAACATCTGCACCATTACATAATTAATCACATCTGTTGATAATTCTATGAATAAACAATGTTTAAGTATATAGAATTATACTGTTGTAGGTATGGACAAGGCAAGGCACCTAAGATAGCACCAAAGACAGGGAAACAGTCCTATTTGGTTGCAACCGGATATAGAGGGCATTGCTTCTATTGTAATCAATTAATCCCCTGAATCCCAAGTTTAGGTAGTTTCAGAATTTTGTACCCAACATGTAAGAGAAAAGACTCAGAAATTTACAGTCTGCAGAAGTTCACAAAAAGCAGTTTTTGGTTCTGTTTTTATTTTCCTCTTCTCTGGGAAAGATAACTTTTTAAGGACATCTGGGAGGGGGAGAGCTTTTTTCTTCTCTTTTATTTTCTCCCTGCCAGCTGTTACCATGGAGCCCAGTTGGTAACTTCTTTATCTTGGAAATATAGCCATCTCTGGAAGCCTGAGCTCAAGGCCAGAGGCCTTGTTCACATATTTTGTGAAAAACTAGTAAGGGGGTGTCTAGCTTAGAAGTGCTGATTTTTCCAGCCAGTGGCCAAGTATAACAGAGCAACACGAAAAGAGGAAGTTTATGTACACTGAACTCTTTTATAGGGACTTTGTTGCTGAAAGTCCTAAAGTCAGCCACGATGAAGACTTCTGGAGAAGGCCATTTCAGATTTTTCTGTGGGCCTGGTACAGAGGGGAAGACGGGGAAGGCGGGGGGTGAGAGCAGTTCTGTGGTTCTGAGAATGAGGAAAAAGAGATATAAAAGAATAATGGGAAAAGGGTTTGGAATTTTCCTGGCAACAAAACGTGAGCAGTAGAACAGGTAGAGCAGATGGGAAGACAGGAGTGAGTATCCCAAAAAGCCTGTGAGGGACATTAAATTCTTAGTAACCTGTTTTTAGTGATGACAAAGCAACTTTAAAGGCCATTTTCATTATAACTTGGATAGGCGTCTGAGGGCACTCCTCAGCTGGTTTGAGCTTTGGGTTAGCTGGTAAGAGGACCTGGTGGGACCCGGTGTGGGCACTGACAGGAGAAGAGAGGAGTGAGTGGGTGGAAGGGTACCTCACTACCTGCTACCTCAGCAAGGGGGCAATGGTCTGAGAACCAGCGGAGGTTTGGGTTTTTGATCTAGTAATTGGAGGGGAGAAATCAGGTTGTTGATGTGAGAGTGACAGCAGACAGTCTGGAGCAGAAGGATCTATTGGAGAAACATAGTTCATGATGTGAGCAAAGGAGGGAAAAGGCATACACATAGGGGAATTTTCTTCCATCCTTTTGAGCACTTGCCGAAGTTGAAAAAGTCACACAGAATTTGAGGATCTAGACACCCCTCTGCGGGCCATCGGTTTTGGTTGTCTAATTGGTAATATGGCCAATGCTGTGAACTGAATTTGATGAGGAGTTTGGGTTCCACCAGGCAGCCCCTGTATGCTCACATCCCCATGACTTACGGAAGAAGACGGCTTTTCCCCCACACAGCCGTGGTTGTTTGTGGCTTTGATAGTCCACCGGGCAAACATAGTAATCTAGGCTAGCCAACCTGCATCAGACTTGCATGTCCCTACATCCATAATGTTTGTTTCCATTATCTATGGTACGGAAGAAATTTAATGAAATTTTAATGGGATCCTCTTCATCAGAGATATCCCAATTGGAAAGACGTATACTCAGCTGACAAATATCTGGGTGGAGAGATGGCCACCAGGTCCCTAAGGGGGCTGTATGCAAGACAGACCATACTTCTTGTCTAATAGGATTTGTGATCAGCCATCGCTGCTGAATGGGCTGATGATGGTTAGGACTAGTGGTGGCCAAGGGGAGAGTCTATAGCCTTATCCACATGGACAATATGCAATTTGAAAGGGTTACCAGTCTTTTCCACTTTCAAGCCAGAGTCTGGACAGGGCGCAGGCTTGAGATGAGAATTAGGATCCATTAAGTGATTCCATCTACCTTTACCACTGTAGGTTTTATAAGTAGCACCTGGTATGGTCCTGTCCATCGGGGTTCCAGGGATGACACCTGAAGTCATCTTATGTAGACGAAGTCTCTTATTTGATATCGATGTGGAGTCTCCTCTTCACCAGGTTGGTAGGCAGTGGCCAGCTGGTTTGACAGGTATCGCTGAGTTCTTTCAAGAGCTTTAAGTTTGTCAAGCAAGGGGGTGTGGAAGGGATCGGTAGGTCTTAGAGTTGGGGTTAGGTCCTTACTGGAGGAGGGGCCCCATAGAGAATTTCATAGGAGGTGAGGTTACTCAAAGAAACAGAGGGAGTATTTCTTGCATGAAACAGTGCATAAGGCAGGAGCATAGTCCAACCTTTGATGCCCTCTCTAAGCTTAATTTCGTTAAGGTCTCTTTAATGGTTCTATTAATTTTTTTTAACCTGTCCTGAGCTCTGGGGTCTATAAGCACAATGTAACTTCCAATTTATTCCCAGGGTCCTGGCTAACACCTTACTTACCTGGGCCATGAACGCCGGTCCATTATCAGACAATATACCCTTAGGTAGGCCGTATCATGGAAAAATATCTTTCAGGATTTTTTACCACCATTTGTGCCTTTTTTTGTGTGGAAGGCTTCAATCCATCCTGAAAATATATCTACAAACACTAGGAGATATTGAAGTCCATACCTCGCTGGCTTAATTTCAGTAAAGTCCACTTCCCAGAATTGTCCTGGTCTGGTTGTTCATAGGTGCTATTTTGCAGGAAGCTTGGAAGGGTAAGCATTAACCTATTGACAGAACGGACAGGGTTTTGTTACCCGTTCAGTTATGTCCTTTCGCTGTGAGTCGGTTAGTGGAAAACTCTGTTCTTGATCCTTCAGGAATGCCTGCAGTTTCTTTGAACCAAGGTGTGTGAATTGATGTACATTTTTAACGTAGTGTAGGGATTTCTGAAATTGCAGGCTTGGCTCAGTGAACTTGAGGAGTTCAGTGCCAGTGTTGTTAGATGTTATCAAAAGCTTGCTGGTGCTCAGGGGTCCATTGGAATTGGGCATCTCCCTTTAACAGCGGGT
This sequence comes from Callospermophilus lateralis, assembly GCF_048772815.1. Classification (NCBI taxonomy): domain Eukaryota; kingdom Metazoa; phylum Chordata; class Mammalia; order Rodentia; family Sciuridae; genus Callospermophilus; species Callospermophilus lateralis. The sequence continues at coordinate 355,923 of NW_027511991.1, read as the reverse complement.
ATAAAGGAGAAGTTAAGGACGCAAACACAGGAATCCATAACCTGCAAAACCCAGTAGTCCCAAGAAACTCTCTGTGTTGTCTGCTGCTGGGGGGGGGGGTGTATCTGCACAACCGTTTGTTTTCTGGGCTCAGTGAGCCATCGTTTACCACCCCTAAGGGAATAGCCCAGGAAGACTACTTCTTGCTGGCAAATTTGGGGTTTTTTGGAAGAAGCTCTATACCCGAGTTGAGCAAGCTTATATAATAGTGCTTGGTTCCCAGACTCACAGTTTTCCTTGGTGTTGGCTGCAGTAGCAGGTCATCCACGTATTGAAGCTGGGTGACTTCAGGGTGCATAGGTCTGAAGTTGTTGACATCTCTGTGGAGGGCTTCATCAAAGAGAGTGGGGGAGTTTTTGAACCCCTGTGGGAGTCTAGTCCATGTTAGTTTACCATACGTTCCGGTTTCTGGGTCTACCCACTCAAAAGCAAACAGCAACTGACTGTCTTTATGCAGAGGCATGCAATAGATAGCATCTTTATGTCCATACCATTTCTACTCAGGGTTCAGAGTGATAAGCAGATTGTATGAATTATTTACCATGGGGTGAATTTCCTGCACTCTGTTGTTGATCTCTCTTAGGTCTTGTATGGGGGATAGTCCCCAGTTCCTGGATTTTTTACCGGTAGCAGGGGAGTGTTCCAGGCCGATTGACAGGGCCTTAGGACCCTAAGGCCAGATATTTCTGAATATGGGGCCTTATCCCATCTTTACCTTTTTTGCTCAGAGGATGTTGTTTGACATTGATTGGGGAGGCTGAGGTTTTTAACTCCACTGTTCTTGGAGGTTGTTTCATGGCTAGGCCTAACCCAACAATTTTGCCCAGGCATCTGGGTAATCTGTTATCCATTTCTGGGGTAGCTTGCCTGTTTGATCAGTCTTGGGGTGTGTGAAAAGTGGATGTTCATCTTCGACTGACATTTATAAAGCCATGACTATAGGAGTTTTTAATGAAGGATTTAGAAATTTCATTTTGGGGCCTTCGGGGTTAAAAGTTGTTTTGGCCCGGAGCTTACTGAGCAGATCTCTGCCCATCAATTGGGCCAGGCATTCTGGGATTACTAGGAAGGAATGTTGGATTTTGTCTTTCCCCATGTCCATGGTCCTCTTAGTTGTCTAAGTCTGATATTTACTGCTGTTAGCCCTTTGAACTAGAGATCTTTTATTTGATAGAGGGCCCAGTGGGGCCTTAAGGGCTGAGTATACTGCTGCTGTATCCACTTCAAAGTTTATGGGGTCCCCTTCACTTCAAAAGTTACCCTGAGCTCGGGGAAGGGATCTGAGCCCCGACATTCTTAGTCAACCTCCAGAGTCAGAAAGGCTGTCTGGCGTGGCTTTCTCTTTCTAGGGCACTCTTTGGCTCAGTGTCCTTTTTCTTTACAGTAGGCACATTGATCTGAGGCCAACGGTGGCTTCTGGAGGGGACCCAGGTATCACTTCTTGTCTCCCTGTTTCTTAATTTCTGGCCTATTTATTGTTGTGACCAGGACATTAGTTAATACCTTAATCTGTCTTTTTCATCTCTCATCCTCCCTTTGCTCCCTTTCGTTCTCTCTGTTTCTCTCTTATAGGATACTTTCTCGGCTACTCTGACTAAATCTCTCAAAGTCATATCTTGTAATCCATCTAAGTATTGTAACTTTCTTTTAATATCCAGATCAGCTTGCCCAATGAAGGCCATCATGGCATATGCCTTTTGATCCTCTGCCTGAAGATCGAAAGGAGTATATCTCCTATATGCCTCCATAATTCTCTCTAGAAACATAGAGGGATGTTCATCAGGCCCTTGAATAATCTCTCTTACCTTGGCCAAATTATTTGGTTGCCTAGCGGCCGGTTGGAAACCCACTATTAGGGCCCGGCAATAAGTGGACAGATGCTCCCTACCTTCAAAGGTGTCGGGGTCCCAGTTGGGTAAGTTCAAGGGGAAGCCGGCTTTGATTATGTTGGGAAGTTGTGTTGGTCACCCATCTGGTCCGAGGCTATTTTTTTTTCTAGCTTCCAGGAAGTTTCTCTCTCATTCCTCTGTCATGAAGAGAATCCCTAGGATTTGTTGGCAGTCATCCCAAGTAGGCAGGTTTGAAAACGCCAGGGAGTTCTTTGAGTTCTTTTTGCCAGGCCAGCTTCCTCCAGGGAAGGAGGGGCTGTGTGTGTGACAAGGGGGAGTCATTTGGTGGGCGCTGGGCTGGCCTAGCTTCCTCCAGTGGCGGAGAGGCTGAGTCAGCAGCAGGGGAATCACTTAGAGGTTGTTGGGGGTTGGTGGACGAGGGCAGCGGATAAGAAGGCGAGGAGAGTCCAGTAGAGTCTTGAGACTCAGGGAGAAGAGAGGGTGGAGGAGGAGGAGCAGAGGGTTTGAGAGATAGAATCATGGTGGAAGGAGTAGGAGCTGGGGCAGAGACAAGGAAAAGCTTCACCCATGGAGGAGGAGATTTGCAGAGGTCCTGCAAAGTTGAGATATATGGCTGTTGATCTGGATGTCCATGTGGCCCCGGTTGAAATACAAAATCTCTGACTTTTCGAATTAGTGGGACGTAGATGTTTCTAGGGGCTATCCAACTCCAAAGGTGGGTCATTCTGAGGCACAGAGGGTCTGCCAGGTCCAGCGATTTACTGAAAAAGAAAGATTCTGGGCCCTTAAGCGGACTTTGTTCCAGTGATCAAGGGTCAGGAAGAGAGGTGTTGAAGTTCTCTGTCCCAAAATGAGAGATACACAAACAGTGAAAGCAACGACACACTACACTGACAAGACAAGACAATAAAGTCAGGCATTGGACGTCCAATACTGAGGCCAGGCCTGAGTAGCCCGCAAAACCTGATGGGCTGGCAATACCGAATCCGAAGCAAAATATCACTGAGTCAAGGAGACTATTGTTCCTCGATTTCCTGAGTCCTCTGGGGCATCCCCCAGGGACGTGGCCTGTGGCTCTGTGACACGTATGTCAGCCTCTGTCAGAGAGAGCTCACGCTCATCACCCATAGCCATTTTGCCAAGCCCTAACCTGAAACCTAAAACCAAAAAGAGTTGCCTTACTTACCCTGAAAGGAGCCCCTTGGGGATCTTTCATCCGCCGCTGTCGGATCTTGCTGGTGCCTCCAGATGTAAAGGTCGGGCAAGCACCGGAGGAAGCGACCACCAAGAGAATGTCTCCTTCAACAGTAAATGGTTTATTATGGGTCCAGCATTCTGGGGCTCAGAGCTCACTTGAATAGAGCAGAGAGCAATGAGAACAGCTTAAGCAGAGCTTATATGCTTTCCTTGGAGAGGGCAGGGAGGGAAGTTTATTGATTGGTCAGGGCAAGTGGGTGGTTTGCGTGCAAACGGGTGAGGGTATACATTTGCAGTTTGGCAGTTGGGGACAGCACATTCTGGAAACAAGATTAGCAAACAGTCCTCAAGACTTCAACAGTGTTTTGTTAAGCATACAGAAAAACAGTAAGTAACAAGTACCTATTTTATTAACCTTTCACCAAAGCCTAATGGAAAGTGAGCATGGATTACTAAACACATCCATGTCCAGGTTGCCTAATGCTCTCAAATCAATCCTATTGGTGACTACATATTTGTTTCTTCTTAAGATAATATATTCAACCTCAACCCTCTTGAAAATGACTAATCCTATCAGTCACTTTATATTTTGTCTGATTTCCTAATGTCTATTGATATCTGCTTTCCTACATATTTTCCCCAGTTCATCATTGTGACTGACTCTTCACATGTGCTGACATTTACATTCACTCTCTATCCGAAACCCTATTGCTAAAGAACTTTTGGTCCAAATCCTATATTACTCTTTTTTCTAACATACCGACTATCTTCCTAATCCTAAAGACTATCCCTTTTTGACTGGATGATCACTTCGACAATCAATCATCCAAGGTACAAGGTCCTATGCCATTGTATATTGATTTATCTGAGACATCTTTGCAGAACATAATTCAAAGCTAAGTATCCCAATCAACAGCCCAATGCCCTTCCTGGATTCAAATCTTATCTAGATTTCTGTTTTCAAACTTATATTTCACCAATATATTCTTGTAAATATCGCAAGTTCCCAATACCATTATTCATTAAGCAGAATGATTCCTAATTCAAATCAAACATGTTATTAAGCCTAACCATACATTGTTCCCTCAAACTAACTTTACAGAAGAGCTGAGACAGAGTTTGTCTTACAATACAGTAATGTAGGGGCTCTTCCACCTGCTGAGAACATAAAAGGACCATGCAGAAATTATACCCTTAAGAAGTTGCAGGCAGCTATGAAGGACCTAAGAGGGAAAAAGTCATATTCCATGGCAAACAACCGGGTCAGTATGAAGAGATGTGTTTGAATCAGCCTCTCCTTTCTTAATGTAGAGAACTGATCAAACCATGCCTGTGTGGAGAGCTGTTTCCAGGTGCCTATGGTTGATATACCATTCTAACTTGTGAAAGTGTCAAAGGATGTAGGGGCAGCCTCCATTTCATGGGACCTTTCGAAGGAACTGTTAGGACAAAGTGGTGGCCAATGTAGTGACCTCATTCAGTTCCTGAAGGAAGTGACCTCACCTCTCTTCCTTGGTCATCAAAAAATCTGAAATTGTGATGCAGGAAGCCAGGCACCCAGAGCCAGTCCCAGTCCCAGTCCCAGTGGTCTCACTTGTTTGGATTTACCAAGGACAGAGTCAGTCTTCCTTGGTACCGACTGATATGAGCATTGTCAAATGGCAGAAGATCTCTGAAGAGGGGCCTTTCCTGAGAAAGCAGGTATTGGTTCACCACTGGCTCCTGACAACTTCACAGAGTTGGCAAAGGAGACCAGATCTGAGAAAGGGCAGGCCATTTCAGGGGAACATAGTATGGCCCACCAGTTAGAGGACACTCCGGATAGTCACAGACCTACTTGGGTTAAGGAGGTGCCTTTGTGGGTGTGGAGTGAGTTTGTGGTTTTCTCTCATGTTCTGAGAATAGGTAGGAAAGGCTGTTTGTTTGGGTTGGAGTGGCCTGTTTCTAGTAAGTCGTTTGACAAGGCTAGTGTTTCTATGTCTGAGTATCCCACTGTGTCCGTGGTTGTAGACATTAGAAAAGAGAAGGCATCAAAGTATGTGTCCTGTCTAGTAGAAAACTTCCCAGCATTCATCCTGCCTAATTAAAGAATGGACTGTGGTTTGCCTTATGGATGGGCAACACCTACTAAATTCCTAAGTTCCTGTTTTCTTCCTGAATTCTGGCCACTCTCCAGAATAGGCTCATGGTTTTGTTTCCAAGATATGTACCACCTCCAAGCTCTGAGACATGTCTATATACTTGATAGCTGTAGAGAATGGGAACATCTTAGAAAACTCAGATATCAGTGTGACCAGTAAATTTTCAGTGGAGAAATCCTGCTTTCGTTCATTTGCTTACCTATGGTTCTGTTGTCCTGAATGTCGGGAAGGTCTTTGCCTCAGGCCACCCCTTTGTGAAGACTGAAGAAAACAATTTTCAAATGAAAATGAATGGGCATCACCTGTGGTTCTTTGCTTAATTGCTTGTAAAAGGATGTGTCTAAATCAGCCTCTTCGCCCTGTATGAGGTTGTGGCTTAGATTCTCAGCACATGATGGATCTAAGGATAGATCCCATGTGTGCAATCAAAACCAAAATGGCCAAAAATCTGTCATTGTTGATCAGTCTCTTGCCTTCCTCTGTTAGGATTCTGACCTCTGTCAAGTGAGAATAGGGATCCTTTAAGTCAAATGAGTTCTTTGAAGAACTGCAGAGGTGCTTGTGTTTTCTTGTGACTCCAAATCACTTAAAGAATCTATCCCTGAGAGTCAGTAGGACTCAAATTGAAGAAGCAGAGCAGTATTCATGGCAGGCCTATTGGATCACTCCAGGTTCACAGGAAGGGTGACGATGCCACCCTGACTTTAGGCAAATGAGGGGCAAGGAAGATTATTTTGGACACTCTCTTGGGATGCGTCCCACATGAAAAACTCTAGCCAGAGGTAATGATGAGTGTCTATATGGAAGAAGGTAAGGACCATGTGGGAATGTTTTGGTTTTAATTGTAGTCATTCATGTGGCAGTTGGAAGAGATGACTGGATCCACCTGGGCTTGAACTCTGGTGTCATTCCCCTTAAACACTCAGTTCTGGATCAATCATCAAAGAAGTATTGCCATGAATTGTGTTGGGAATTTAGGAGGCCACGCATGAGAGTCTCCGTTGGAAACTGAGATCTAGTCCTAGGGTGGCTTTCCACAGAGCACTGGGAATCTCAGCCAGGATATCACATTATTTTATTCTGAAAGACTTGGAAGCCATATTTGCTAGTCAAAACACACATGGACCTCAATTGTAGACCTCGATGGGCCTGGATTCATGTGACCTTTAGGCCACTCTTTGGGAAGCCTTGCCTGTGAGAGTTCTCCAAAGCTTTCATTGAAATGAGCTTCCTCACCATTGAATGATTCCTGAATGATTTGAAAGCCATAGTGCTTCCAACTTCATAATTGAAAATTTGCTAGATAAATACCATGAAATTTTTGAAATTCCAATGACCAGGTGGCAATGAAGAACCTTTGGATGTCCTGTTGCTGATCACGAGTGTACCAGACAGTGCCTTGATTGACTGATTTTGATGAAAATGGTGTAAAACAGAGATCTCAGTAATTTGGATCCTGCTGAGTAGTGGGCCTAGAGCAGTAGTGAGCAAATGTGTGATAAAACATCTGAGGTGGGGCCATGTGGATCTGCCATTGGCTTCCAAATGGCTTGTGACTGACATGGTGCAGCGAGCAGACCCTTATATGTAAAGGCAACTTGTTATATGGAGAGGTTTCAGGGCAATGTTCAGAATCAGGTTGCTATGGTCAAGGGGGCATCCTATGTGGTATACAAGCCCTGTTGGTGCATTCTCCTGCAGACCCTGATCCACCACACGTGACAGAACTCGCTGCAGCTCTGTGTCCCAGTTGAACTCCTTGTATTTCGTGAAGCAAATACCAAACTCCGAGTGCAGCAGGAAGAAACATTATGAAAAGTGGAGGATGATGAAATGGCTTCGCAGTCCACATGGGGAGACACTTAGCCCCCAGTGGCCACAGATTACCTACAAAGCAAGAATTCAGCACTGCTGCTTCATGTTTATTGGAAAATTATAAACCATGTCCTCCAGATCACAGAGATGAAGACCCAGCTTTGATGGTCTCACTAGAAAGGAAGCTAAAGCTCCTGACAGCAACATATATTTCAAGTGCCCAACCTAAAGGCAGTTTCTCCAGACGTCTTTAGGCAGGCAAATCTCCATGTTTGTAGAGTTTTTACACTGTCCCTTACTTTTGGAAACTCCTCTACAATCTCCAAGGTTGTGAACCCTAAGCATTTTCAATTTCAGATATATATTTAAAGATTTTCTAACTCTTCTCCTCTAATTGTGTCTTACTTGGGGTGAAGGTAATGTCAAGGCATTGTTCTGAATGAGAGTGGGAAAATTTTTTTGTAGTACACATTTGCATACACATTGATCCATTTTCCAATTTTCCATTCGAAATACTGAATCCCTGACACTAACTCATACCCTACTAGACTCTGACTACTAATCCTAATATGATGGAGAAAAATACCCCAAAAGAATGAAAATACAAGCAGTTCAGAGGAAGCATGGTGTATAGTTGGACTTCCCTCTTGCATGATAAAGGGTCGGTTTTATAAATCTACTCAATTTTTAATTGAAATAGTCCTCCATGTGTTTTTTTTAAAGAGAGAGTGAGAGAGGAGAGAGAGAATTCTATAATATTTATTTTTTAGTTATCGGCGGACACAACATCTTTGTTTTCACGTGGTGCTGAGAATCGAACCCATGCCGCACGCATGCCAGGCGAGCACGCTACCACTTGAGCCACATCCGCAGCTCTCTCCATGCGTTTTAAAAGTTAACAAATATGTGAATTCCTGTCTCCCTTTCTCTGTAGCCTACTCAGCACTTGTACTTTTTATATGCACATATAGATTCCTACTTGGTATCACACATATATTTTTATGAGTTGGCTGACTTGGCAGAAACAAATTGTAAGAAGAGATCAGTGCTCCTAAACGCTGTTGGAACTGAAAATTCAAACTATGGGTGAGCTTCCTATTAGAACAATATTATACATAAACCCATGTTTAGTAAAATAAATATTTTTGCTTCTGTGGATGATATATATTACATGATGAATTACGATTGGCATATATATATTGATACTTTTTAATGAATTTTTGTGGTTTTTTTTGTATATATATATATATATATATATATATATATACACTCTACAGATTTTATAAAATATGAAATATATGTGTCTTATATACACTCCATAAATTCATTCATGTTCATGTATGTGGATTTATAATCAACATTTCACAAGATTATTCTCAGAAATAATCATCCACCTGAAATACATATTTGTTTCCCAGTGCTGAAAACTAACTTCAATCAATGGTGCTTACAAATCCTAATATTTCTGCAGTAACTGACCCAGTTTAACATCAATGCAAATAGATTCCTAGGGGACATGATGTCTATTTTGACGTTCATTTTAATTCAACACTGGTACATTACTATTTCTTCAGTTTTTGCACATCATAGGATATATATTTCATTCACAAGTTCACAAAATTATAGGAATTTGTTTCACTTTTAATCACTTTCTGCTTCAGAACACATGTATTCCTCCATGTTACTTGACTGGTCTTTTCATGAGACTTCTTTCCAAACACATTATTTTCGATTTCCATAATCAATTTTGAAGCTAAACCCACACACTCTTCAAGATAAACCATAACATTAATATTACCATTAGATGTATAAGTGGTTGGAATAAATGTGTGTATATCAATATAAGATTTCCTGTACATTTTCACATTTCAATTCAATCCATTATTAAAGTTGGAACCAGGTATGTTATTTATTCACAGTATGGTCTATTAATGCATTATCTCTATATTCATAGACACAGTGTACACCTCTTTGTTCCCCCAATACTAATTTATACCTCTTCAAAACATTGCTCCCAGAAATGGTAGAAGAAATATTCATGTCACCTTATCTATCTATATATGTGTGTGTGTGTGTGTGTATATATATATATATATATATATATATATATATATATATATATTTCTTTTTTTATCACAGTAATATTCTGGACACAAAAAACAAAGGTCACACTCATGATTGTATCAAAGCCTAAATGGAAAGTGAGCATGAATTACTAAAAACAACCATGTCCAGGTTGCCTAATGCTCTCAAATGTAAATCCTATTGGTGACTACATATTTGTTTCTTTCTAAGATTATATATTCAACTTCAAGGCTGTTGAAAATGTCTAATTCTATCACTCAGTTTATACTTTGCCTGATTTCCTTATATCTCTATTGATATCTGCTTTCCTACATATATTCCGCAGTTCATCATTGTGTCTGACACTTCACATATGCTGACATTTACATTCAATGTCTACCCGAGACCCTATTGCTAAAGAAATTTTGGTCTAAATCCTATACTCACTTTTATTTCTAAACCTACTGACTATCTTCCTAATCTTACTGATTATTGCTTTTTGACTCGATGTTCTCTTCGACAATTAATCATCCAAGGTATAAGGTCCTAAACCATTGTATTTCAATTTATCGGAGACATATATGCAGAACATAATTCAAACCTAAGAATCCCACTCAAGGACCCAATGCCCTTCTGACTTCGAATCTTACCTAGATTTCTGTTTTCATACTTACATTTCACCTATATATTCTTGTAAATATCACAGGTTCCCAATACCATTATTCATGCGGCAGAGAGATTCCTAACCCAAATCAAACATGTTATTAACCCTAAACATACACTCTTCCCTCAATCTAACTTTACAAAAGAGGAGGGACAGAGTTAGTCTTACAATACAGGAATGTAGGGGATCTTCCACCTTCTGAGAACATCAAAGGTCCATGCAGAAATGATCCCTGGAGAAGATGTAGGCAGCTATGAAGGACCTGATAGAGGAAAAGTCATCTTTTATGGTAAACAACCTGATCATGATGAATGGATGTGTCTGAATCAACCTCTATCTTCTAAATGTAGAGAAGATGGACCAAATCAGGCCTGTGTGGAGAGCTCTTCCCAGGTGCCAATGGTTGATATACCATTCTAACTTGTGAAAGTGTGACAGAAAGTAGGGACAGACTCCATCTCATGGGACCCTTAGAAGTAACTGTTAGGACAAAGAGGTTGCCAAGGCAGTGACCTCATTCAGTTCCTGAAGGAAGTAACCTCACTGCACTTCCTTGGTGATGGAACTCTCTGAACTTGGGATCCAGGAAGAGAGGCACCCAGAGCCAGTTGCAGTCCCAGTCCCTGTGGTCTCACTTGTTTCAATTTACCAAGGACAGAGTCAGTCTTTCTTAGTACCAACAGATGTGAGGATGGCCAAATGCCAGGAAAGCTCTGAAGAAAGGCCTTTCCTGAGAAAGCAGGTATTGGTTCACCGCTGGCTCCTGACAACTGCACAGAGTTCGCCAAGGAGACCAGATTTGAGATACAACAGGCCATTTTTGGCGAATATAGTATGGCCCACCATTCAGAGGACACTCCACAAAGGAGGTGCCTTTGTGGGTGTAGGTGTGTGTATGGTTTTTTTCTCAGGTTCTGAGAAGATGTAAGAAAGGCTGTTTGTTTGAATTGGCGTGGACTGTTTCTAGTAAGTCCTTTGACAAGGCGAGTGCTTCTATGTCTGTGTATCCCACTCTGTCCGTGGTTGTAGACATTAGAAAAGAAAATGCATCAATGGATGTGTCCTGTCTAGGAGAAAGCTTCGCAACATTCATCCTGCCCGATTTATTAATGGACTGCGGCTTTCCTTATTGAAGGGCAAAACCTGCTATCTTCCAAAGTTTCTGTTTACATCCTGAATTCTGGACACTCTCCAGAATTGCCTCATTGTTTTGTGACCAAAATATGTACTACCTCAAAGCTATGTGATATGGCTATGTACTGGATAGCTGAAGGGAAAGGCGAGCATCTAGGAAAACTCAGATATCAGTGTGACCAGGAAAGTCTCAGTGGAGAAACCCTGCTTTGTGCGTTTTGTTTACCTATTGTTCTGTTGCCCTGAATTTCAGGAAGGTTTTTGCCTCAGACCACTCCTTTGTGAATATGAATTCAATCCATTATTTAAAGTGGAACCAGCTATACTATTTATTCACAGTATGGTCTATTCATGAATTATCTGTATATACATAGACACAGGGTACAGCTTTTTGTACAACCAATACTTATGTATATGTCTTCAAAATATTACTCACAGAAATGGTGAAAGAAATACTGATGTCACCTAATCTACATATACATTTTATCACAGTAATATTCTGGACACAAAATGCAAAGTTCACACTTATTATTGTACTAAAGCCTAAATGGAAAGTGAACATGGATTACTTCCATGTTCAGGTTGCCTAATGCTCTCAAATATCAATCCTATTGGTGACTACATATTTGTTTCTTCCTAAGATTATATATTCAAAATCAACCCTGTTGAAAATATCTAATCATATCACTCACTTTATACTTTGCCTGATTTTGTAATATCTCTTTTTTTAATGTTAGGATGAGCCAATTTAGTACTTTTTAAAATTTTTATTTTTTTCATCTTTCATAAATTTGATTCAAGTGAGTTATGCATTTCCATTTTTACCCCAAATACAGATTGCAGAATCACATCAGTTACACATTCACAATGTTTACATAATGCCATATTAGTGACTGTTGTATTCTGCTGACTTTCCTATCCCCTACTATCCCCCCTCCCCTCCCCTTTCATTTTCCCTCTCTACCTCATCTGTTATTGTTCCGTTCTCTCCCTTCCCCCCCCTTTCCCCTCACAACCTTGTATATGTGATTTCGTATAACCATGAGGGTTTCCTTCCGTTTCCATGCAATTTCCCTTCTCTCTCCCTTTCCCTCCCATCACTTGTCTCAGTTTAATGTTAATATTTTCCTCATGCTCTTTCCCTCTGTTCAGTTCTTACTTGCTCTCCTTAAATCAAAGAAGACATTTGGCATTTGTTTTTTAAGGATTGGCTAGCTTCACTTAGCATAATCTGCTCTAATGCCATCCATTTCCCTGCAAATTCCATGATTTTGTCATTTTTTAGTGCTGCATAATACTCCATTGTGTATAGATGCCACATTTTTTTTATCCATTCATCTATTGAAGGGCATCTAGGTTGGTTCCACAGTCTGTCTTTTGTGAATTGTGCTGCTATGATCATTGATGTGGCAGTATCCCTATAGCATTCTCTTTTATGGTCCTCAGGGAATAGTCCAAGGAGGGCGATAGCTGGGTCAAATGGTGGTTCCATTCCCAGCTTTTCCAGGAATCTCCATACTGCTTTCCATAATGGCCGCACCATTTTGCAGTCCCACCAGCAATGTACAAGTGTACCCTTTTCCCCACATCCTTGCCACCACTTATTATTGTTTGACATCCTAATGGCTGCCAATCTTACTGGAGTGAGATGGTATCTTAGGGTGGTTTTGATTTGCATTTCTCTGACTGCTAGAGAAGGTGAGAATTTTTTCATGTACTTATTAATTGATTGTATGTCTTCTTCTGAGAAGTGTCTGTTCAGGTCCTTGGCCCACTTGTTGATTTTGTAATATCTCTATTGATATCTGCTTTCCTACATATTTTCCCCTGTTCATCATTGTGACTGACCCTTCAAGTGGGCTGATATTTACTTTCACACTTTAACCCAAACCCTATTGCTAAAGAACTTTTGTTCCAAATCCTATACTCACTCTTTGTTAACCTACCGAATATCTATCTAATCCTACCGACTATCCCTTTTTGACTGGATGTTCTCTTCGAATTTTAATCATCCAAGGTACAAGGTCCTATGCCATTGCATATCGATTTATCTGACATATCTGTGCACAACATAAATCAAAGCTAAGTATCCCAATGAAGGGCCCATTGCCTCTCTGGGCTTCAAAATTACCTAGACATCCTTTTTTCATTTATATATTTCACCTCTATATTTTTAAAAATATCCCAGGTTCCCAGTACCATTATACATCCAGCAGAATGATTTCTAACATCAAACATTTTATTAACCCTAACAATACACTGTTCCCTCAATGTAAATTTAATGAAGAGCAGGGACAGAGTTGGTCTTACAATACAGGAATGTAGGGGATCTTTCACCTGTTTAGAACCACAAGTTCAATACAGAAATGATCCCTGGAGAATATGTAGTCAGCTATGGAGGACCTGAGAAAGCAAAAGTAATCTTCCATGGCAAAATACCTGGTCAGGATGACGGGATGTGTCTGAATCAGAACCTCTCTTCTCAATGTAGAGGAGATGGACCAAACCAGGCCTGTGTGGAGAGCTATTACCGGGTTCCTATGGTTGATATACCATTCTAACTTGTGAATGTTTCACAGGAAGTAGGGGAAGCCTCCATTTAATGAGACACTTGGAAGCAACTGTTAGGATAAAGTGGTTGCCAAGGCAGTGACCTAATTCAGTTCCTGAAGGAAGTGACCTCACCTTACTCCCTTGGTGATGGAACTCTCTGAACTTGGGATCCTGGAAGCCAGGCACACAGAGCCAGTCCCAGTACCAGTCCCAGTGGGTTCACTTGTTTGGAATTACCAAGGACAGAGTCAGTCTTTCTTTGTACCTACTGATGTTAGAATGGCCAAAAGCCAGGACAGCTCTGAAGAGGGGCCTTTCCTGAAAAAGCAGGTAGTGGCCCACTGCTGGCTCCTGACAACTTCATAGAGTTGGCCAAGGAGACCATATTTGAGACAGGACAGGACATTTCGGGGGAACATTGTGTGGCCCACCAGTCAGAGGACACTCCATAGAGTCACAGACCTACTTAGGGTAAGGAGGTGCCTTTGTGGGTGTGGTTGTGAGTTTGTGATTTTGTCTCATGTTGTGAGAATAGGAAGGAAAGGTGGTTTGTATGGTTTGAAGTGAACTGTTTCTTGTAAGTCGTTTGAAAAGGCGAGTGATTCTATGTCTGTGTATCCCATGGTGTCCGTGGTTGTAGACATTAGAAAAGAGAGTGCATCAATGGATGTTTCCTGTCTAGTAGAAAGCTTCCCATTTCATCCTGCCCAATTTATGAATGGATTGCGGCTTTACTTAAAGATGGGCATAACCTACTACATTCCTAATTTCCAGGTTTCTTCATGAATTCTGTTCACTCTGCAGGATAGGCTCATGGTTTTGTGTCTAACATATGTACCACCTCCAAGCTCTGTGACATGGTCATGTACTGGATAGCTGAAGGGAATGGCGAGCATCTCAAAAAACTCAGATATCAGTGTGACCAGGAAATTCTCAGTGGAAAAACCCTGCTTTGGGCATTTTGCTTATATATTGTTCTGTTGAACTGAATGTCAGGAAGTTCTTGCTCTGGCCACCCCTTTGTGAAGCCTGAAGTAAAGAGTTTTCAAATGGAAATGAATGGGCATCACCTGTGGCTCTTTGCTTAATTGCTTTGGAAAGGGATGTGTCTGAATTAGCATCTTGGCCCTGTGTGAGTTTGTGGCTTAGATTCTCAGCACCAGATGGATCTAAAGAAAGATCCCATGTGTGCATCTAAAACCAAAATGGCAAATAGACCAGTCATTGTGGATAAAGTCTCGCTTTCCTCTGTGAGGTTCCTGACCTCTATCAAGTGAGAATAGGGATCCTTTGTGTCAATTGAGTTCTTCAAAGCCCTGCAGAGGTGCTTGGGTTTTCTCATGACTCTAATTCACATAAACAATCTATACCTCTAACTCAGTAGGCCTCAAATTGAAGAAGTGCTGCAGTATTAACGGCATGCCTATTTGATCACTCCTGGTTCACAGGAAGTATGTCCAGGCCACCCTGACTTTAGGCAAATGAGGGGCAAGGGAGCTTATTTTGGACACTGTCTTGGACTGCGCCCCTCATGGAAACATCCAGCCAGAGGTTATGATGAGTATCTATATGGAAACAGATGAGGGCCATGTGGGAGTGTTTTGGTTTTAATTGTGGTCATTGTGTGGCAGTTAAAGGAGATGCCTGGGTCCACATGGGCTTGAACTCTGGTGTGATTACACTTAGAGAGTGCATTCTGGATCTGATCTCAGAGAACTTGTGCCATGTATTGTGTTGGGATTCTAGGAGGGCACGCATGAGAGTCTCCCTTGGAAACTGAGATCTAGGCCCAGGGTGGCTTTCCACAGAGCACTGGGAATCTCAGCCAGGATATCACATGATTTTTTTTTTCTGAAAGACTTGGCAGGCACGGGTGACAGTCAAAACACACATGGACCTCACATTGTAGACCTCAGTGGGTCTGATTTTATGTGACATTTTGGCCACTCCCTGGGAAGCCTTGTCTGTAACAGTTCTACAGAGCTTTCATTGAAATGAGGTTTCTCATCATTTAATGGTTCCTGTACGAATTGAAATCCACAGTGCCTCCAACTTCATCCGTGAAAAATGGCTAGATAAATACAATAAAATTATTGAAATTTCCATGACCAGGTGGCACTGTAGAAAATTTGGAAAACCGGTTGCTGATCATGAGTATACCAGACAGCACCTTGATTGACTAGGTTTCATCAAAATGGTGTAGAACAGAGATGCCAGTAAATTGGAGCCTGCTGAGTAGTGGGCCTAGAGCAGTGGAGGGGGGGTGTGTGATGAAACATCTGTGGTGGGGCCATGTTGATCTTCCATTGGCTCCGAAATGCCTTGTGACTGACATGGTACAACCACCAGACCCTTATATGTAACGGCATCTTGTTATATAGAGAGGTTTCAGGGAAATGTTGAGAATTATGTTGCTATGGTCAAGGGGAAAAGCTTTGTGAAATAGAAGCATTGTTGGTATATTCTCTTGCAGACCCTTACCCACCACACGTGACAGAACTCCCTCAAGCACTGTGTCCCAGGTGATCTTTTTTTACTTCATAAGCAAATACCAAACTCCCAGTGCAGCAGCAAGAAACACCAGGAAAAGTAGAGGATGACCAAATGGCTTCACAGTCCACACGCAGAGACACTTAGGCCCCAGTGGACACAGTTTACCTACATAGAGAGAATTCAGCACTGCTGCCTCATGTTCATTGGAAAATATGAAACCATGTCCTCCAGGTCGCATAGATGCACACCCAGCTTTGATGGTCTCAGTACAAAGAAAGCTCCTTACGAAAACATATATTTCAAGTGCCCAACCTCAGAGGCAGTTTCTCAAGAAGTCTTTAGGGCAGCAGAGCTCCATGTTTGTGGAGTGCTTACCCTGTCCCATACTTTTGAAAACTCCTCTACGACCTCCAAGGTTGTGAACTCATGAGAATATTCATTTCCAGATATGTATTCACAGAATTTTTAACTATTCTCCTCTAATTGTGTCTTACTTGGGACGAGGGTAATGTCTAGGCATTGTTCTGAATGAGAGTGGGAAGATTTTTATGCAGCATATATTTGAAATACTAAATCCCTGACACTAACCCATTTCCTACTAGACTCTGACTACTAATCCTAATATGATGGAGAAACATAACCCAAACAGAATAGAAATACAAGCATTTCAGAGGAGGCAGGGTGTATAGTTGGACATGCCTTTTGAAATATATAGGGTAGGAGTTATAAATCTAGTCAATTTTTAATTGAAATAGTTCTACATGTGTTTTTAAAGTTAACAAATATATGAATTACTGTCTTCCTTTCTCAGTAGCCTATTCAGCACATGTGTTTTAATATGCACATATAGAATCCTACCTGGTGTCACACGTACATTCTCGTGAGGTGGCTGACATGGCACATACAAATTGTGAGAAGTGATCACTCCTCCTAAACAATGTTGGAACTGAAAATTCAACCCATGGGTGAGCTTCCTATTTGAACAAACTTATATAAAAATCCATATTCATTAAAATGAATATTTTCGGATATGATGATGATATATATTTCATGATGAATTTCAATTGGCATATATATTGCTATTTTTAATATATATATATATATATATATATATATATATATATATATATATATATATATATATAACATGTGTCTTATTATGCACTCCCTAAATTCATTCATATTGATGTATTTGGATTTTTAATCAACTTTTCACAAGATTATTCTCAGTAATATTCATCCACCTGAAATACATATTTGTTTCCTAGTACTGAAAACTAACTTCTTTGAATGGTGCAAACATATCCTAACATTTCTACAGTAACTGACCCTGTTTAACATCAATTCAAGTAGATTACTATGGGACATGATGTGTATTTTGATGTTCAATTTTATTCAACACTTCTACATTACTATTTATTCACTTTATGCACATCATAGGATATATATTTCATCCACAAGTTAGCAAATTCATACGCATTTGTCTGACTTTCATTCACTTCGTGCTTCAGAACACATGTATTCATCCATGTTTCTTGACTGATCTTTTCATGAGACTTCTTTCCAAACACATCATTTTCGATTTCCATAATCACTTTTGAAACACTTCAAAAGTTACCTTGAGCTTGGGGAGGGAATCTGAGCCCCGACTTTCTTAATCATCCTTCAGAGTCAGAATGGCTGGCTGGTGTGGCTGTCGCTTTTTAGGGCAATTTTGGCCCAGTGTCCTTTTTTCTTTAGAGTAGGCACATTGATCTGAGGCCAGGGTGGCCTCTGGCATGGGCCAATGTTATCCCTTCTTGTCTACCTGTTTCTTAATTTCTGGCCTATTTGTTTTTGTGACCAGGACCTTAGTCAACGCCTTAGTCTGCCTTTTGTTTCTTTTATCCTCCCCTTGCTCCCTTCTCTTCCTCAGTTTCTCTCTTATAGTATACGTTCTTGGCTTCTCTGACTAAATCTCTGAAAGTCATATCTTGTAATCAATCTAGCTTTGTAACTTTGTTTTAATATCCAAGCCAGTTTGCCCAATAAAATCCATCGTGACAGATGCCTTTGATTCTCTTCCTGAGGATCAAAAGAAGTATATCTCCAATATGCCTCCATAATTCTCTCTAGAAACATAGTGGGAGAATCATCAGGCCCTTGAATAATCTCTCTTACCTTGGCCAAATTACTTTGTCGCTAGCGGCTGCTTGGAGACACACTATTAGAGCCCGGTGATAAGGGGACAGATGCTCGCTACCTTCAAAGATTTTGGGGTCTCAGTTGGGTGGGTTCAAGGGAAAGCCGCCTTTGATTATCTTGGGAAGTTGTGTCAGACGCAGATCTTGTTTGAGGGATTTTTTTTGTAGCTTCCTGGAGGATTCACTGTTGTTCCTCTGTCATGAAGAGAATCCCTAGGAGTTTTTGGCAGTCATCCGAAGTAGGCTGGTGTGAAAACATCAATGACTCAACCAGACCTGAGAGCCTGGTGGGGTCCTCAGAAAAAGGGGGATTATAATTTTTTTAAGTTATATAGGTCTGACGAGGAGAAAGGCTAATACTGGTAGGCTTGCATTTTTTCCCCGTGGCCATCGTCAATCATTGGCCCATAGGGATGGAGGGGGAGCATCCCAAGAGTTCCAGGGTTTTCAATCATTCACCGCCAGCGAGTTCCTTTAGATGGTACAGCTTCCTCCAAGGGAAGAGGTGCTGTGTGTGCCGCAAAGGAATTATCTGGAGGGCGCTGGGCCGGCATAGCTTCCTCCAATGGAGGAGAGGCTGAGTCAGCAGCAGGGGAATCACTTAGAGGGTGTTGGATTTTGGGGGACAAGGGCAGGGGATAAGGAGGGGAAGGAGACTCCAGTAGAGTGAAATCTGGTGACTCAGGGAGAACAGAGGGTGTAGGAGGAGGAGGATCAGAGGATTTGAGAGTTCCTGGGGGAAGGAGTCAGAGTGGGGGCAGTGACAAGGAAAGGCTTCACCCATGGAGGAGGAGATATGCAGAGTTCCCGCCGAGTTAAGATATATGACTGTTGATCCAGATGGCTATGTAGCACCGGCTGAAAGACAATATCTCTGACTTTTTTAAATTAGTGGGAAGTAGAAAGATCCTTCTAGGGGTAATCCAAATCCAAAGGTGGGCCATTCTGAAGCACAGAGAGTCTGCCACATCCGGCGCTTTACTGAAAAACAAAGATTCTGAGCCCTTAAGTGGACTTTGGTCCAGTGATCAAGTATCAGGGACAGAGGCATTGAAGTGCTCTGTCCCATAATGAAAGATACAGAAACAGTTAAAGCAATGAAACATGACACAGACAAGACAAGGCAATGAAGACAGGCAATGGACGTCCAACACTGAGACCAGGACTGAGGAGCCGGCAAAACCCGATTGACTGGCAATACCGAATCCGAAAAAAAATATCAATGAGTCCAGGAGACTATCTCGTCCCCATAAATATACGGGAAGATGATCCAATACATATGGCTGTAGAGTTCCTTCACATCCTTCAGGATCCTTCCAATCTAATACCATTGCACTTCTATGGGGATTATACGCTACTCCTAGGCCTCGAAGCGTTTGAGTGGCTTGTTGTAATGGCCAATGTTTTGGCCATTCTTGACGAGAGATGATGCTAAGGTCTGCGTCTGTATCCAGTAGCCCATTAAATTCATGCCCTTGAATATTTAGTTTAAGCATGGGGCCAGAATCTAAATTTAAAGAAAGCATAGCCCAATCTACACCTGTGGAGCCTAATCACTTGGAACCTCTTTCTACAGTACGACTGGAAAATTTTTCACGTAGGCTGGGTATTATTAGTAACTGTGCTATTCTATCTCCTGGTGAAATTACTAATATACCCTTTGGAGAACTGGCTATAATTTTTATTTCACCTTCATAGTTGTGATCAATTACCCCAGGACTTATCATAAGTCCTTTTAGAGTAGAAGAGCTGCGTCCCAATAATAAGCCTACTGTTCCTTTGGGAAGAGGTCCTTTTACCCCTGTGGAAATGAATTGAACTCCCATCTCTGCAGTTAGTACTGCTCTGGCAGAGTCACAGATGTCTAACCCTGCGCTCCCTCTGGTTTTTCTGATGAGGGATCTGATGGACAATGTGTCCTGGGCACTACCCTGATGTGGTTGATGGGTTTCTCCAGTGCTGCGTATATTTGTGGTTTTGGGCCCCGGAGAATTGAGCCCCCTTGTCCATTTTTTTGGCAAAGGAGCTCCATGTTTTTGTCCACGATATTGTGGATAAACACCTGGTCCTTGTTCGTTTTTTGATAATGGTGTACCCTCTATGGTGGTTTGAGAACAGCATTCATTAGCCCAAAGTCTCCCTCTATGGCATCGTGGACAAATACCTGGTATTCTACTCCTTTGATACCTAGTTTTGTTAAACCCTCCTCCTATGGGACAATTCCTTTTAAAATGTCCTGTTTTTTCACAATTGTAGCATGTTCTTGGCCTGGCATCTAAAGCCTGTTTTACTGCAGCTGCCACAATTTGCCCTTGTTCATTAATGTCTCTGGCATCTAAAGCCTGTTTTACTGCAGCTTCCACGACTTGCTCTTGTTCTTTAATGTCTCTACACAATTTAATATATGTGTTTAAATCTTCATGTTTCCATGGTCTAATGATATCTTTGCACCAACGATTCGCTTGCTCATAAGCCAGTTGTTTTAGTAATGGCATTGCTTGTTGTGTATTTCCAAAAACTCTGGTAGCTGTTTGAATAAGCCTATCTACAAATTCAGCATAAGGTTCATTAGCTCCTTGTATTACCTTAGATAACTGACCTTGTAAACCTCCATTTCCTTGAAAAGTCTTCCATGCCTTAATTGCATCTATAGCAATCTGTGCATATACACCAGGATCATATGCACATTGCTGCTGCTGATCCTCATAAGGTCCCTTTCCTAACAATATATCTAGATTTCTCTGAGGATAACTAGCTGCTGCATTTTGCCTAGCCGTCTCCTTGCAAAATTCCTCATTGGCAATCTTCCATAACAGGTATTTCCTCCATTTAGCACAGCTTTACACATATTAGCCTAATCTGCTGGCTTCATGTTCATGTTGTTAATGGATTTGATAATGCTTACAGTGAAGGGTGCTTGAGGACCATAGGTTGTTACAGACTCTGTTAGCTGCTTCACTGTTTTGAAATTTAAAGCATGGTAATCTCACTGCCCTCCTGCCTCAAATACTGGGCATGTTAATATTTGAGATCTTGTCTCAGGATTCCAACTATCAACTGTGGGGGTTGGGGGCCTCCCAGCATATGGAGGTGGCCTTGTTAGTTGGACACTTACTTCCTCTGGTGATAGAAAGGTGTTAGTAGCAGTCTCCTGTAGAGGTTGTGCTGTTGGTTGGACACTTACACCCTCTGGTGATAGAAAGGTGTTAGTAGTAGTCTCCTGTTGTAACTTTCCCCCTGATGGCTTTTTCTGTTTTACACTTTCTTCCTCTGTCTGACTGGCTTGAAAGGCCTTCTCTTTTACTTGATTTTTTTCCTCTGTCTGACTAGTTCGAGAGACCTTTACTTTTACTTGAATTTTTTCCTCTATCTGACTAACTTGAGAGACCTTCTATTTTACTTGAATCAATATGTCTTCTCCTTCCTCTACCATTGTCTGAACTGAAGGCTTTCCACTAAGCAAACAAGGTACAAACGTCCACAATAGCAATGTGCCAACTGGCAGAGTCCCTGGGCTTTTCTTTCCTATTCTTTTTAAATCTTCACCATGATGGTTCCATTGTGATATATTTAACAACTCCTCCTGAAAAAGCCATGGGCTACATTTTTGTATTGTATCAACGTATGCCCTGACTTTTCTTGATTTTACTGAGATGCCTCCTTCCTCTAACAATTTACTGAACACTCTTTCAGTTTTTTTTTTTTTTTTACTAATTTCTGATCCCGTATTTCTACTATAATACAACCCAACAAGATGACACCAAACAAAACAGCTCCTCAGGAAAAGCCGTCAGAGCCCAACTGCCACCACAGGCTTCCCACAAGCCTCTCCCTCAAACACAAGTCTCCTCCTCTTGAGGCTGATTGGCTGGGTCACGTGGGCGAAGCCAAAAAGTCCCCCAATGAACAGTTCCATGGTCTGAAAGGGCAGGGAACCAGCCCAATGTGCATCACCACAGAGGAGCCAATCAGCTAGATGTTGCTGGGGCCGCTGTGAGCCAATCATCCGCTGGCAGTCTGAAAGGTCGGGGAAACCGCTCATTGAGCATCTCAATGAGCATCACCACAGACAAGCAAATCAGCTAGATGATGCTGGGGCCGCTGTGAGCCAATCATCAGCCGGCAAATGGAAGTTTGCTGGCAGCTGCAAGTTTGCTGGGGCTCCTTTGGCTGTGGCTCTCAACAGATTATTCTCAGAAATATTCAACCACCTGACATACATATTTGTTTCCTAGTACTGAAAACTAACTTCAGTGAATGGTCCTTATATATCCTAATATTTCTATAGTAACTGACCAAGTTTAACATCAATGCAGTTAGATTCCTATGGGACATGATATGTATTTTTAAGTTCATTTTTATTCCACACTGGTACATTACTATTTCTTCAGTTTATGGACATCATAGCATATGTCCTTTCATCCACAAATTCACAAATTTATAGGCATGTGGTTCACTATCAATCACTTCCTCTTTCAGAAAACATGTATTCCTCTATGATTCTTTAGTGGTCTTTTCACTAGACTTCTTTCTAAAAACATTATTTTCGATTCTATACTCATTTTTGAAGCAAAACTCACACACTCTTCATGATAAACCGTAACCCTAATATTACCATTAGATGTATAACTGGTTGGAATGAATGTATATATATCAATATAAGATTTACTATATATTTTCAAATATAATTTCAATGCATTATTTAAAGTTGGAACCAGTTATATAATTTATTCACAATATCGTCTATTCATGCATCATCTCTTATTCATCAACACAGGGTAGGCCTATTTTATCCGCAATACTAATTTATAAGTTTTCAAAATATTGCTCCTCATATTGGTGGAAGAAATACTCATGTCATCTGATCTACATATATATTTTACCACAGTAATATTCTTGAAACAAAATGCAAAGGTCACACTTATGATTGTACTAAAGCCTAAATTTAAAGTGAGCATGGATTACTAAAAACCTCCATGTCTAGGTTCCCTAATGCGCTCAAATGTCAATCCTATTGGTGACTAAATAATTGTTTCTTCCTAAGATTATATATTCAACCTCAACCCTGTTGAAAATATCTAATTCTATCACTCACTTTATACGTTGCCTGATTTCCTAATGTCTCTATTGATACATATTTACTCTCTTTCCTACATATTTTCCCCAGTTCATCATTGTGACTGACTCTTCACATGTGCTGACATTTACATTCACTCTCTAACTGAAACCCTATTGCTAAAGAACTTTTGGTCCAACTCCTAGACTCACTCTTCTTCCTAATCCTACAGACAATCTTCCTAATCCTATGGACTATCCCTTTTAAACTGGATGATCTCTTCTAAATTCAGTCATCTGAGGTACAGCAACCTATGCCATTGTAAATAAATTTATCTGAGACCTCGGTGCAGAACATAATTCAAGCTTAGTATGCCAATCAATCGCCAAATGCCCTTCTGGGCTTCAAATCTTACCTAGATTTCTTTTTTCGTACTTATATTTCACGTCTATATTCTTATAAGTATCAGAGGTTCCCAAACCATTATTCATCCAGCAGAATGATTCCTAACCAAAATCGAACATGCTATTAACCCTAAACATACAATGTTCCGTCAATCTAACTTTACAGAAGAGGAGGGACCGAGTTGGTCTTACAATACAGGAAGGTAGGGGATCTTCCACCTGCTGAGAACCTCAAAAGTCCATGCAGAAATGATCGATGGAGAAGATTTAGGCAGCTATTTAGGACCTGAGAGAGGAAAAGTCATCTTCCATGGCAAACAACCTAGTCAGGATGAAGGGATGTTTCTGAATCAGCCTCTCTCTTCTTAATGTAGAGAAGTCGGATCAAACCAGGCCTTTGTGGAGAGCTGTTCCCAGGTGCCTATGGTTTCTATACCATTCTAATTTGTGAATGTGTCACAAGAAGTAGGGGCCGCCTCCATCTTATGAGAACCTAGGAAGCAACTGTTAGGACATATTGGTGGCCAAGTCAGTGACCTCATTCAGTTCCTGAAGGAAGTGACCTCACCTACTTCCTTGGTGATGGAATTCTCTGAATTTGGGATCCAGGAAGCCAGGCACCCAAAGCCATTACCCGTCCAAGTCCCAGTGGTCTCACTTGTTTGGATTTACCAAGGATAGAATCAGTCTTTCTAGGTACCTCTTCATGTGACGGTGGCCAAATTCCAAGAAAGCTCTGAAGAGGGGCCTTTCCTGACAAGACTGGAATTGGCTCACCACTGCCTCCTGACAACTTCACAGAGTTGGTGAATGACACCAGATCTGAGACAGGAAAGGCCATTTCAGAGGAACATCGTATGGCCTACCAGTCAGAGGACATTCAGAAGAGTCACAGACCTACTTGGGGGAAGGAGGTGCCTGGGTGTGTGGATGTCAGTTTGTGGTTTTGTCTCATGTTCTGAGAATAGGTAGAAAAAACGTGATTTATTTCTTTTGGAATGGACTGTTTCTAATAAGTCATTTGACATGGTGAGTGTTTCTATTTCTGTGTATGCCACTGTGTCCGTGGTTGTAGACATTAGAAAAGAGAATGCATCAATGAATATGTCCTGTGTAGTAGAATGCCTCCCAGCAATCAACTTGTCCAATTTATGAAAGGACTGCGGCTTGCCTTACCAATGGGAAACACCTACAACCTTCCTAAGTTCCTGTTTTCTTCCAGAATTCTGGCCACTAGCCAGAATATGCTCATTGTTTTTTATCCATGATATGTACCACCTCCAATCACTGTGACATGACCATGTACTGAATAGCTGAAGGAATTGGCATGGCGAGCATCTCAAGAAACTCAGATATCAGTGTGGCTAGGAAACTCTCAGTGGAGATACCCTGCTTTGGGCCTTTTGCTTACATTTTGTTCTGTTGCCCTGAATGTCAGGAAGGTATTTGCCTCTGGCCACCCCTTTGTGAAGACTGAAAAAAACAGTTATCAAATGGAAATGAATGAGGATCACCTGTGGCTCTTGGCATAATTGCTTTGGAAAGGGAGGTGTCTGAATCAGCCACTTGGCCCTGTGTGAGGCTCCAGCTTAGATTCTCAGCACCTGATGGATCTAAAGAAAGATCCCATGTGTGCATCCAAAACCAAAATGGCAAAAAGATCAGTCATTGTGGATGAAGTCTCTAGCCTTCTTCTGTGATGTTCCTGACTCCATCAAGTGAGAATAGGGATCCTTTGGGTCAAATGAGTTATTCAAAACCCTGCAGAAGTGCTTGGGTTTTCTCATGACTCCAAACCACATAAAGAATCTATACCTGACATTCAGTAGGCCTCAAAATGGAGAAGCAGAGCAGTATTAACGGCAGGTCTTTTTAATCACTCCTGGTTCACAGGAATGGTGTCCAGGCCACCCTGACTTTAGGCAAATGAGGGCCAAAGGTGCTCATTTTGGTCACTGTCTTGGGCTGCGCCCCTCATGGAAAAATTCAGCCAGAGGTTATGATGAGTGTCTATATGGAGAACATGAGGGCCTTGTGGGAGTGTTTAGGTTTTAATTTTGGTCATTTGTGTGGCGGTTGGAAGAAATGAATGGGTCCAACTGGTCTTGAACTCTGGTGTGAGTTCAAGGGGACTTAGAGACTGAGTTCTGGAACTGAACTCAGAGAAGTATTGCCATGAATTGTGTTGGGATTTTCGCAGGCCACACATGAGAGTCCCCCTTATAAACTGAGATCTAGGTCCAGGGTGGCTTTCCACAGAGCACTGAGAATCACAGCCTGGATATCACATGATTTTTTCTAAAACACATGGCAGGCATACTTGAGCGTCAAAACACACATGGACCTCACATTGTAGACCTCAATAGTCCTGGATTTCAGTGACCTTTTGGCCACTCCTTGGGAAGACTTGCCTGTGAGAGTTTTCCAGAGGTTTCATTGAAATGAGCTTCCTCACCATTTAATGTTTCCTGAAAAAATTGAAACCCACAGTGCCTCCAACCTCATGCTTGAATAATGGCTAGATAAATACCATGAAATTCTTAAAATTCCCTTGACCAGGTTGCACAGGAGAACCTTTGGATATACTGTTGCTGACGATGAGTGTATCAGACAGTTTCTTGATTGACTGGGTTTCATGAAAATGGTGTAGAACAGAGATGCCAGTAAGTTCAAGCCTGCTGATTAGTGGGCCTACAGCAGAGATGTGCAGTTTTGTGATAAAACTTCTGTCGTGGGGCCTTGTGGATCTGCCTTTGACTTCCATATGGCTTGTGGCTGACATGGTGCATCCAGCAGACCCTTATATGTAAAGGCATCTTTTTATAAGTAGAGGTTTAAGGGAAATCTTAACAATCAGGTTATTATGGTCAAGGGGGCAAACTGTGTGAGATAGAAACCTGGTTGGTGCATTCTCCTGCTGACCCTGACCCACCACACATGACAGAACTCCCTCCAGCACTGTGTTCCAGTTGAGCTCCTTGTATTCCATGAAGCAAATATTAAATTCCCAGTGCAGCACCAAGAATCACGACGAAATTTGGAGGATGACCAAATGGATACACAGCCAACATGTGGATACACTTAGCCCCCCGTGGCCACAGTTTACCTACAAAGACAGAATTCAGCACTGCTGCCTCATGTTCATTGGAAAATAAGAAACCATATCCACAAGGTCACAGAGATGAAGACCCAGCTTTGATGGTCTCCCTAGAAAGGAAGCTAAAGCTCCTGACAACAACATATGTTTTAAGTGCCCAACCTCAGAGACAGTTTCTCAAGAAGTTTTTAGGCAGGCAGAGGTCCATGTTTGTGGAGTGTTTACCCTGTCCCTTACTTTTGGAAACTCCTCTACCACTTCCAAGGTTGTGAACTCCTGATCGTATTCCATTCCAGATATGTAGTCATGGATTTTCTAACTCTTCTCCTCTAATTGTGTGTTACTTGGGGCGTAGGTGATATCTAGGTGTTGTTCTTGATGAGAGTGGGAAGATTTTTGTGTACCACATATTTGCATACACATTGGATTCATTTTTCTATTTTCCATTCAATATACTGATTCCCTGACACTAACTCACACCCTACTAGACTCTGATTACTAATCCTAATATAATGGAGGAAAGTAACCGAAACATTATAGAAACACAAGCAGTTCAGAGGAGGCATGGTGTATAGTTGGACTTGTTATTTGCATGATAAATGGTAGGTGTTAAAAATATAGTCAATTGTTAATTGAAATAGTTCTCCATTCTTTTTAATGTTAACTTATTTCTGAATTTCTGTCTCCATTTCTCTGGAGCCTTTTCAGCACATGTATTTTTATATGCACATATAGAATCCTACCTGGTATCACACGTACATTTTTGTGAGGTGGCTAACTTTGCAGATACAAATTGTGAGAAGAGATCACTACTCCTAAACGCTTTTGGATCTTAAAATTCCACCTATGGGTGAGGTTCCTAGTTGAACAACATTATACATAAATCCATGTTCACTAAAATGAATACTTTTTAATCTGTGGATGATATATATTTCAAGATAAATTTTGATACCCATATATATTTATATATTGCTACTTTTTAATGTATCTGTGATATATATATATATTTTACACCCTCCTGATTTTTCAAAATATGAAATATATGTGTCTTATATACACTCCCTAAATTCATTCATGTCATGAATGTGGATTTATAATAAAATGTTCACAAGATTATGCTCAGATATATTCATCCACCTGAAATATATATTTGATTCCTAGTACTGAAAACTAACTTTAGTAAATGGTCCTTTCAAATCCTAATGTTTCTACAGTAACTGACCCAGTTTAACATCAATGCAAGTAGATTTCTATGGGACATGATATGTATTTTGACATTCATTTTCTTTCAACACTGGTACATTACTATTTTTTTCAGTTTTTGCACATCATAGGATATATATTTCATCCACAAGTTAGGAAATTTATACGTTTTTTTATACTTACAATCACTTCCTGCTTCAGAACACATGTATTCCTCTAGGTTTCTTGATTCGTCTTTTCATGAGACTTCTTTCCAAACACATAATTTTCCATTTCCATAATCACTTTTGAAGCTAAACTCACACACCTTTCATGATAAAACGTAACCCTAATATTACCATTAGATGCATAACTCGTTGGAATGAATGATTGTATATCAATATAAGATTTCTTATATATTTTCAGATATCAATTCAATCCATGATTTAAAGTGGAAACAGTTATATTATTTATTCACAGTATTGTCAATTCATGCATTACTTCTATATTCATAGACACAGGGTACAACTCTGTGTACCCCCAACACTAATTTATACGTCTTCAAAATATTGCTCCCAGAAATGTTAGAAAAAATACTCATGTCACCTGATCTACATATACATTTTATCACTGTAATATTCTGATCACAAAATGCAAAGGTCAAACTTATGATTGTAGCAAATCCTAAATGGAAAGTGATCCTGTATTACTAAAAACATCCATGTCCAGGTTGCCTAATGCTCTCAAATGTCAATCATATTGCTGACTACATATTTGTTTCTTCCTAAGAGAATACATTGAAACTCAACCTTGTTGTTAATGTCTAATCCTATCATTCACTTTATACTTTGCCTGATTTCATAATGTGTGTATTGATATCTGATTTCCTACATATTTTCTCCAGTTCATCATTGTGACTGACTCTTCACATGTGCTGACATTTACATTCACTCTCTAACCGAAACCCTATTGCTAAGGAACTTTTGTTCCAAATCCTATACACAGTCTTCTTCCTAAACCTACCAACTATATTCCTAATCCTACCGACTATCCCTTTTTGAATGGATGTTCTCTTCTACATTTAATTATCCAAGTAAAGGTCGGATGAGGTCGAAAGAAGAGACCACCAAGAGACTATCTCATGCAACAGCGCAGTGTTTATTGGGGGTCCAGCATGCTGATGCTCAGAGCTCACTTGAATAGAGTAGAGAGCCCTTAGAACAGCTTAAGCAGAGCTTATACACTTTCCTTGGTGACGGCAGGGAGGGAAGTTTATTGATAGGTCAGGGCGAGTGGTCAGTTTGCATGCAACCCAGTGAGGGAGCACATTCTGCAGTTAGTCGGTTGGGGACAGCACATTCTGGGAACAAGATTAGCAAACATTTCTCAAGATTTCAACAGTGTTTTGTTAAGCATACAGGAAAAAAGGAAGTGAAAAGTGCCTATTCAATTAACCTTTCATTCCCCACTTCTTCTTCTGGCTACTTTTAATCATAAAAGTGATCATTGCGGGGTGTCACATTCTATGTTTGCTAGTGGGGTATTACCATAAGTTTAACTCATCCAATTTGAGCTTGGAAAAAAGAAATTACACGGTTGAGCAAACAGGGTTTTATAGTTAGCAATAATATGAGGATTATTATTGAACTGTCCAGGGTTGATAAATGCGTAGTTAACCAGGGGGACTGTGTGAACCAAGACTCAAACCACACTTTTTGGGCCTCTCTCTCTCATTGACACTCTTCGAGGCATCTATTTAATTTACTCCTAGATTTTTTTACAACTCCAGTATGGTCGGCAAAAACACAACATTCTCCATCAATGCAGAACAAAGGCCCCCTTCTTTCATGAAGAGGAGGTTCAACCCTCGCCTTTTCTGTAAAATAACTTCAGAGAGAGAGGTTAAAGATTCCTGCAAAGCCAAGATGGAGGATTCTAATATCTTTAAGTTTTGGTCTATTGCTGCTTCTAATTGTGTCATTTGTTGTATCCCATGGACCAAGGCAGTGGTTCTTGTGCTCACGCCTGCAGCAACTCCTATTCCTAATAGGATGGCTAAAGTGATGGATATATGTTCTCAGTGGAACCGAGTTTTATGCCCCCCTATTTGAACTTCAAATGAACCTGCATTATGATAAAGCACTGTGGGAAACATCTGCACCTTTACACATTTAATCACATCGTCTTGACAATTTCTTGAAAACATAAACAATGTTTAAGTCTATAGAATTATACTGTTGTAGAGACGGACAAGGCACGGCACCTAAGATACTACCAAAAACAGGGAAACTTTCCATTTTATTAGCAACCGGATTCAGAGGGCATTACTTCTGTTATAATCAATTAATTCCCTGAAACTCACGTTTAGGTAGTTTCAGAATTTTGTACCCAACATATAAGGGAAGGGGCGCAGAAGTTCACAGCCTGCAGAAGTTCACAAAAAGCAGATTTTTTTCTGTTTTATTCCTCTGTTCTGGGCAAGTTAACTTTTCAAGGACACCTGGGTGAAGGAGAGCTTTTTTTTCCCTTTATTTTTCCCCCTTCCAGCTGTTACCATGGAGCCCAGTTGGTAACTTCTTTATCTTTGAAATGTAGCCATCTCTGTGAAGCCCCAGATCAATGCCAAAGGCCTTGTTCACATATTTTGTGAAAAACTAGTAAGGGGGTGTCTAACTTAGGAGTGCTGATATTTTTAGCCAGTGACCAAGTACAACAGGGCAACATGGAAAGAGGAAGTTTATCTACTTTGAAGTCTTTCATGGGGACTCTTTTCCTGAAAGTCCTAAAGTCAGCCATGCTGAAGACTTCCGTAGAAGGTCAATTAATGTTTTTCTGTGGGCCTGGAACAGAGGGGGGAGATGGGGAAGGCATGGCTGTGAGCAGCTCCGTGGATCTGAGAATGAGGTAGCAGAGATGTGAAAGAATACTGCAAAGGTGTTTGTGATTTTCCTAGCAACAAAAAGGTGAGCAGTAGAACAGGTAGAACAGAGGAGAAGATAGGAGTTAGTATCCCTAAAAGCCTGTGAGGGACTTTAAATTCTTAGTAACCTGTTTTCACTAATGACAAAGAAACTTTAAAGGCCATTTTCACTACATCTTGGATAGGGGTCTGAGGGTTCTCCTCAGCTGGTTTGAGCTTTGGGTTAGCTGTTAAGAGGAACTGGTGGGACCCGTTGTGGGCACTGACTGGAGAAGAGAGGAGTGATTCGGTGGAGGGTTACCTCAGTACCTGCTACCTCAGAAAGGGGGAAATGGTCTGAGATCCGGCGGAGGTTTGGGTGTTTGATCTAGTAATTGGAGGGGAGAAATCATGTTGCTGAGGTGAGAGTGACAGCAGAGAGTCTGGAGCGGAAGGCTGAGTGTGAGGACCTATTGGAGAAGCATAGTTCAGGATGTGAGTGAAGGAGGGAAAAGACCTCCACATAGGGAAATCTCCTTTCACCCTTTTGAGGACATTCAGAAGTTAAAAAGGTCATGCAGAATTTGAGGATCTAGAGACCCCTCTAGGGGCCAACAGTTTGGGTGATCTAATTGGTAATAGGGCCAATGCTGTGTACAGAATTTGATGAGGAGTTTGGGTTCCATCATGCACTGCCTGTATGATCACATCCCTAGACATACAGAAGAAGTCGGCATTCCCCCCACACAACCGTGACTGTTTGTGGCTTTGGTAGTCCACCGGGCAAACATAGTAATCTAGGCTAGCCAACCTGCATCTGGCTCGCGTGTCCCTACATCCATAATGATTGTTTCCATTATCAATGGTGCAGAATGGATTTAATGGAAATTTAGTGGGATCCTCTTCATCAGGTATATCCCAATAGGAAAGACCTATAGCCAGCTGACAAATGTCTGGGTGGATAGATGTCCACCAAGTCCCTAAGTGGGCTGCATGCGAGATAGATCATACTTCTTTACCAGTAGGATTTGTGATCAGCCATCGCTGCTGAACGGGTTTAATAGGTTTAGGACTACTGGTGGTCAAGGGAAGAGTCTATAGCCTTAGACACAGGGTAAATACACAATTTGAAAGTTTTACCAATCTTTTCCATTTTCCAGCCAGAGTCTGGCAGGGCGCAGGCTTGAGATGAGAGGTATGGATCCAGGAAGTGATTCTGTCTTCCTTTACCGCTGTAGGTGTTATAAGTAGCACCTTGTATCGTCATTTCCAGTGGGGTTTCAGGGATGACACCTGATGTCGACTTATGTAGATGAAGTCTCTTACTTGATATTGATGTAGAGTCCATTCGTCCCCAGGTTGATAGGCATTGGCCATCTGTTTTCACAGGTATCCCTGAGTTCTTTCAAGAGCTTTAATTCAGTCAAGCAATGGGGTGTGGAAGGAATCGTTAGGTCTTAGAGTTGGGGTTAGGTCCCTTACTGAAGGAGGGGAACCATGGACAATTTCATAGGGGGTAAGGTTACACAAAGAAACAGAGGGAGTGTTTCTTCCATGAAATAGTGCATAAGGAAGGAGCATAGTACAATCTATTATGCAGGTTTCTAAGCTTAATTTCGTTATGGTCTCTTTAATGGTTCTATTCATTCTTTCTACCTGTCCTGAACTCGGTGGTTTATAAGCACAATGTAACTTTTAATTAATCCCCAGGGTCTTGCCTAACCCCTGACTTACTTGGGCTACAAACGCCAGTCCATTATCAGACCTTATTACTTTAGGCAGGCCGTATCTTGTAAAAATATCTTTCAGGATCTTCTTGACAACCATTTGCGCTGTTTCGTTTTTTTTCTTTTTTCCTGGAAAAGGCTTCAATCCATCCTCAAAATATATCTACAAAGACTAGGCGATATTTAATTTCAAACCTTGCTGGCTTAATTTTAGTAAAGTCCACTTCCCAGAATTGTCCTGGTCTGGTTCCTCGTAGGTGCTTTTTTGCAGGAAGCTTGGAAGGGTAAGCATTAACCATGACAGACCTGACAGGCTTTTGTTACCCATTCAGTTATTTCCTTTTGCTTTGAGTCGGTTAGTAAAAAACTCTGTTCTTCATCCTTCAGGAATGAATGCAATTTCTTTGAACCAAGGTGAGTGAGTTGATATACATTTTCTACTGACATATTTAGAGCCGTGACTATAGGAGTTTTTATTGAAGGATTTAGAAATTCCACTTGTGGGCCTTCAGGGTTAAAAGTTATTTTGGCCCGGAGCTTGGTGAGCAGATCTCTGCCCATCAATGGGGCCGGGCATTCTGGGATTACTAAGAACGAGTGATGGATTTTTCCTTTCCCCTGGTCCATGGTCCTCTTAGTTGTCCAAACCCGATATTTTCTGCCATTAGCCCCTTGAATTAGAGACCTTTTTATTTGATAGAGAGACCAATGGGGCCATAAGGGCAGAGTATATTGCCCCTGTATCCACTTCAAAGTTTGCTAGGGTCCCCTCCACTTCAAAATTTACCCTGAGCTCTCGGAGGGGATCTGAGACCCAACATTCTTAGTCATCCTCCAGAGTCAGAATGGCTGGCTAGAGTGGCTGTCTCTTTCAATGGCACTCTTTGAAGCAGTGTCCTTTTTCTTTACAGTAGGCACATTAAATTGAGGCCAGGGGTGGCCTCTAGTCTGGGCCCCGGTATCCCTTCCTGTCTCCATGTTTCTTATTTCTGGCCTATTTGTTGTTGTGACCAGGACCTTAGTCAATGCCTTAGTCTGTCTTTTGTTTCTTTTATCCTTCCTTTGCTCCCTACTCTTCCTCACTTTCTTTCTTATAGTATACCTTCTCGGCTACTCTGACTAAATCTCTCAAAGTCATATCTTGTAATCCATCTAAGCATTGTAACTTTCTTTTAATATCCAGGGCAGCTTGCCCATAAAGGCCATCTTGACAGATGACTTTTGATCCTCTGCCTGAGGATCGAAAGGGTATATCTCCTATATGCCTCCATAATTCTCTCTAAAAACATAGAGGGAGATTCATCAGGCCCTTGAATAATCTCTCTTAACTTGGCAAAATTTGTAAGTCGCCTAGCGGCCACTAAGATACCCACAATTAGAGCCCAGTGATAAGTGGACAGATGCTCCCTACCTTCAAAGGTGTTGGGGTCCCAGTTTCGTCGATTCAAGGGAAAGCCGGGTTAAATATGTTGGGAAGTTTTGTCGGTTACACATCTGGTCAGAGGATATTTTTCTCTAGCATCCAGGAGGATTCTCTTTTGTTTCTCTGTCATGAAGAGACAACCCTAGGTGTTGTTGGCAGTCATCCCAAGTAGGCTGGTGTGAAAACATCAATGACTCAACCACACCTAGGAGCCGGTTGGGGTCCTCGGTAAAACGGGGATTTTTATTTTTCCAGTTATATTGGTCTGAAGAGGAGAAAGGTAAATACTGGTAGGCTTGCATTTTTCCCCCAAGGCCGTTGTCAATCATTGGCCCCTAGGGATGGAGGGGGAGCATCATTCGAGTTCCAGGTTTTTCAATCATTCACCGCTGGTGAGTACCTTTAGCCGGGCTAGCTTCCTCCAGAAGAGGAGGGGCTGTGTGTGCCGCGGGGAAATTATCTGGAGGGCGCTGGGCTGGCTTAGCTTTCTCCAATGGTGGAGAGGTTGAGTCAGCAGCAGGGGAATCACTTAGAGGGTGTTGGTCTTTGGGGGACTTGGGCAGGAGATAAGGAGGGGGACGAGAGTCCAGTCCAGTAGAGTCAAATCTTGTGTCTCAGGGAGAACAGAGGTTGGAGGAGGAGGAGGAGCAGAGGGTTTGAGAGATCATGGGGGAAGCAGTAGGAGTGGGGGTAGGGGCAAGGAAATGCTTCACCCATGAAGGAGATTTGCAGAGGTCCTGCCAAGTTAAGATATATGGCTGTTGATCCAGATGGCTATGTGGCCCTGGCTGAAAGACAATATCGTCTGACTTTTTAAATTAGTGGGAAGTAGAAAGATCCTTCTAGGGGCCATCCGAATACAAAGGTGGGCCATTCTGAGGCACAGAGAGTCTGCCAGGTCCAGAATTTTACTGAAAAAGAAAGATTCTGAGCCCTTAAGGGTACTTTGGTCCAGTGATCGAGGGTTAGGGACACAGGCATTGAAGTGCTCTGTCCCATAATGAAAGATACACAAACAGTAAAAGCAACGACACACGACACAGACAAGACAAGAAAATAAAGACAGACAATGGAACTTCGAACACTGAGACCAGGACTAAGTATCTGGCCCAACCCGATGGGCTGGCGATACTGAATCTGAAACAAAATATCACTGAATTGAGGAGACTATTGCTCCTCGATTTCCCAAATACTCTGGAGCATCCCCCAGGGATGCGGCCTGTGGCTCTGTGACACGTATGTCAGCCACCGTCGGAGAGAGCTCACACTCTTCATTGACAGCCATTTTGCGAAGCCCTAACCTGAAACCTGAAACCAGAAAGAGGCACCATACATACCCCAAGAGGAGCCTGTTGGGGTCTCTCGTTCGCCGCTGCCGGATCTCAGTGGAACCTCCATATGTAAAGGTCAGGCGAGCATCGGGTGAAGAG
This sequence comes from Callospermophilus lateralis, assembly GCF_048772815.1. NCBI lineage: Eukaryota > Metazoa > Chordata > Mammalia > Rodentia > Sciuridae > Callospermophilus > Callospermophilus lateralis. The sequence continues at coordinate 320,572 of NW_027511991.1, read as the reverse complement.
CCCACCAAGAGACTGTCTCATGCAAAAGCAAAGGGTTTATTGGGGATTCAGCATGTTGGGGCTCAGAGCTCACTTGAATAGATCAGAGAGCCCTGAGAACAGCTTAAGCAGAGCTTATATACTTTCCTTGGAGAGGGCAGAGAGGGAACTTTGTTGTTTGGTCTGGGCGAGTGAGCAGTTTGCGTGCAACCGGGTGAATGAGTACATTCTGTAGGTTGGCAGTTGGGGACAGCACATTCTGGGAACAAGATTAGCAAACAGTTCTCAAGATTTCAATAGTGTTTTGTTAAGCATACAGAAAAACAGCAAGCGACATTTACCTATTTTACTAAATTTTCATTACCGAATATACTTTGCCAGATTTCCTAATGTCTCTATTGAAATCTGCTTTCCTACATATTTTCCCCAGTACATCATTGTGACTGACTCTTCACAAGTGCTGACATTTACATTCACTCTATACCCGAAACCCCATAGCTAAAGAACTTTTGGTGCAAATCCTATACTTACTCTCAGTTCTAAACTTACCAACTATCGTCCTAATCCTACCGACTATGCTTTTTTTAATTTTTTTTCTTAAAGAAAGAGTTAGAGAGAGAGGGAGAGAGAGAGAGAATTTTTTAACATTTAGTTTTTTTAGTACTTGACAGACACAACATCTTTGTTTGTACGTGGTGCTGAGGATCGAACTCGGGCCGCACGCATGCCAGGCGAGCGCGCTACCACTTGAGCCACATCCCCAGCCCCCCGACTATCCATTTTTGACTGGAAGTTCTTTTTGACAATCAATCATTCAAAGTACAAGGTCCTATGCCTTTGTATATTGATTTATCTGAGACATCTGTGCAGAAAATAAATCAAAGCTAAATATTGCAATCAAAGACCCAATGCCCTTCTGGGCTTCAAATATTACCTTTATTTCTGTTTTCGTACTTATATTTTACCTATATATTCTTGAAAATATCGAAGGTTCGCCATACCATTATTCATTCAGCAGAATGATTCCTAACCCCAATCGAAACTGTTATTAACCCTAACCATACACTCTTCCCTCAATCTAACTTTACAGAAGAGCAGGGACAGAGTTGATCTTAAAATACAGGAATGTACGGTTTCTTCCAACTGCTGAGAAACTCAAAGGTCCACGCAAAATGATCTCTGGAGAAGTTGTAGGCACATATGTAGGAACTGAGAGAGCAAAAGTCATCTTCCATTGAAAACAACCTGGTCAGGATGAAGGGATGTGTCTGAATCAGCCTCTCTCTTCTTAATATGGAGAAGAAGGACCAAACCAGGCCAGTGTGGAGAGCACTTTCCGGGTGCCTATGGTTGATATACCATTCGAACTTTTGAAAGTGTCACAGGATGTAGGGGCAGCCTCCATTTCATGGGACACTTTGAAGCAACTGTTAGAACAAAGTGGTTGCCAAGGCAGTGACCTCATTCAGATCATGAAGGAAGTGACCTCACCTAACATCCTTTGTGATGGAACACTCTGAACTTGAGATCCAGGAAGCTAGGCACCCAAATCCTGTTTCAGTCCCAGTCCCAGTCCAAGTGGTCTCAATTGTTCGGATTTACCAAGGACAGAGTCAGTCTTTCTTGGTACCTACGGAGGTGAGGATGCCCAAATGCCAGGAAAGCTCTGAAGAGTGGCCTTTCCTGAGAAAGCAGTTAGTGGATCACCGCTGGCTCCTGAGAACTTCACAGTGTTGACCAAGGAGACCAGATCTGAGACAGGACAGGACATTTCGGGGTAACATAGTATGGCCCACCAATCAGAGGACACTATGGATACTCTCAGACTGACTTGGGGGAAGAAATTGTCTTTGTGGATGTGGCTGTTGGTATGTGGTTTGGTCTCATGTTCTGAGAATAGGTAATAAAGGCGGTTTTTTGGTTTGAAGTGAATTGTTTCTAATAAGTCTTATGAAAAGGCGAGTGTTTCTAAGTCTGTGTATCCCACTGTGTCCGTGGTTCTAGACATCAGAAAAGAGAATGCATCAATGGATGACTCCTGTCTAGTAGAAATCTTCCCAACATTCATCCTGCCAATTTATGAATGGACTGCGGCTTGCCTTATGAATGGGCAACACCTACTATCTTCCTAAGTTTCTATTTTGTTCCTGAATTCACTCCACTCTCCAAAATAGGCTCATGGTTATGTGTCCAATATATATACCACCTCCAAGCTCTGTGGCATGGCCATGTACTGGATAGCTAAAGGGAATGGCGAGCATCTCAGAAAACTCAGATATCAGTGTGACCAGGAAAGTCTCAGTGGAGAAATCCTGCTTTGGGCCATTTGCTTACCTATTGTTCTGTTGCCCTGAATTTCAGAAAGCTTTTTGCCTCAGACTACTCCTTTGTGAAGCCTGAAGAAAAGAGTCTTCAAATGCAAATGAATGGGCATCACCTGTGGCTCTTTGCTTGATTGCTTTGGAAAGGGATGTGTCTGAATCAGCCTCATGACCCTGTGTGATGCTGTGGCTTAGATTCTTAGCACCTGATGGATCTAAAGAAAGATACCATGTGTGCATCCAAAACCAAAATGGCCAAATGAGGAGTCAGTGTGGATTAAGTCTTTTGCTTTCCTCCGTTAGGTTCCTGAAATCCATCAAGTGAGAATAGGGATCTTTTGGGTCAAATGAGTTCTTCAAACCCTGCAGAGACTAGCCCAGAGGTGCTTGGCTTTTCTCATGACTCCAAATCACATAAAGAATCTATACCTGAAAGTAAGTAGGCCCCAAATTGGAGATGCAGAGAGTATTAAGTGCAGGCCTATTTAATCACTCTTGGTTCTCAGGAAGGGTGTCCAGGCCACCCTGACTTTAGGCAAATGAGGGGCAAGGGAACTTATTTGGATACTGTCTTTGTCTGTGCCCCTCATGGAAATTTCCAGCCAGAGGTTATGATAAGTGTCTATATGGAGAATGTTGAGGGCCATGTGGGAGTGTTTTGGTTTTAATTCTGGTCGTTTGTGTGGCGGTTGGAAGAGATGACTTAGTTCACCTGGGCTTGAACTCTGGTGTTATTAGAGACTGAAATCTGGAACTGTCCTCAGAGAAGTATTGCCATGAATTGTGTTGGAATTTTAGGAGGCAACACATGAGAGTCATCCTGAAAACTGAGATCCTGGCCAAGGTGGCTTCCACAGAGCACTGGGAATCTCAGCCAGGATTTCACGTGATTTTATTCTGAAAGTCTTGGCAGCCATAATTGAGAGTCAAAACACACATAGACCTCACATTTTAGACCTCAATGGGCCTGGATTCATGTGAAATATTGGCCACTCTTTGGGAAGCCTTGCCTGTGAGAGTTCTCCAGAGATTTCTTTGAAATGAGCTTCCTCACCATTTAATGTTTCCTAAATAATTTGAAACCCACAGTGCCTCCAACTTCATCTTTGAAAAATAGCTAAATACATACCATGAATTTTTTGAAATTTCAATGACCAGGTGGCAATGGAGAAACTTTGGATGACTTGTTGCTGGTCATGAGTGTACCAGACTGTGCTTGGATTTACTTGGTTTCATGAAAACAGTGTAGAAAAGAGATCCCTGTAAGTTGGAGACTGCTGAGTAGTGGGCCTAGAGCAGTGGTGTGCAGGTATGTGATAAAAAATCTGTGGTGGTACCATGTGGATCTGCCATTGGATTCCAAATGGCTTGAGACTGACATGGTGAAGTCAGCAGACCCTATTATATAAAAGCATCTTGTTATATGGAGAGGTTTCCGGGCAATGTTCAGAATCAGATTGCTATGGACAAGCGGGCAAGCTATGTGGGGTAGAAGCCTGGTTGGTGCATTTTCCTGCAGACCTTGACCCACCACATGTGACAGAACTCCCTCCATCACTGGTACCTGTTGAACTCCTTGTATTTCCTGAAGCAAATACCAAATTCACAGTGCAGCAGCAAGAAACACCTCGAAAAGTGGAAGATGATCAAATGGCTTCACAGTCCACATGGGAAGACACTTAGACCCCAGTGGCCACAGTTTACCTACAAAGAGAGAATTCAGCACTGCTTCCTCATGTTCATTGGAAAATAAAAAACCATATCTTCCAGGTCACAGAGATCAGACCCAGCTTTGTTGGTCTCACTAGAAAGGATGCTAAAATTCCTGACAACAACATATATTTCAAGTGCCCAACCTCAGAGGCAGTTTCTCAAGAGTCTTTAGGCCCAATGAGCTCCATGTTTGTGGAGTGTTTACCCTGTCCCTCACTTTTGGAAACTCCTCTACCACATCCAAGATTGTGAACTCCTGAATATTTTCCATTTCCGATATGTATTCACAGATTTCCTAACTCTTCTTCTCTAATTGTGTTTATTTGGGGCAAAGGTAATGTAAAGGCAATGTTCTGGATGAGAGTGGGAATATTTTTGTGTAGCACATATTTGCATACACATTGGATTCATTTTCCTATTTTCCATTCGAATTACTGAATTCCTGACATTAACCCATACCCTAATAGACTCTGACTACTAATCCTAAAATGATGGACAAAAATAACCAAACAGAATGGAAATGAAAGCAGTTCAGAGAAGGCATGGTGTATAGTTGGACTTTCCTTTTGAATGATAAAGGGTAGGTGTTATAAATCTAGTCAATTTTTAATTGAAATTGATCTCCATGTGTTTTTAAAGTTAACAAATATGTGAATTCCTGTCTCCCTTTCTCTGCAGCCTGTTCAGCACATGTATTTTTATATGCAAATATAGAAACATAACTGGTATCACACGTATATCCTTGTGAGTTTGGCTGTCTTGGGAGATACAAATTGTGGGAAGAGATCACTCCTCCTAAACGCTGTTGGAACTGAAACTTCAACCTATGGGTGAACTTCCTAGTTGAACAATATTATACATAAATCCATGTTCAGTAAAATGATTATTTTTGGATCTGTGGATGATATATGATTCATAGTGAATTTCGATTGGCATGCATATTGATACATTTTAGTGTCTGTGTGTGTGTGTGTGTGTGTGTGTGTGTGTGTGTGTGTATATATATATATATATATATATATATAAATACATAAATGCACACACATATCTATATCTATCTATCTATCTATCTATCTATATATATATATATATATATATATATATAAACTCTCAAGATTTTTCAAAATATGAAATATATGTTTCTTATTATACACTCCCTAAATTCATTCGTGTTCATATATGTAAATTTATAGTCAACATTTCACAAGATTATTCTCATAAAAATTCATCCACTTGAAATACGTATTCGTTTCCTAGTACTGAAAACTAACTTCAGTGAATAGTGCATACAAATCATAATATTTCTACAGTAACTGAGCCAGTTTAGCATCAATGCAAGTAGATTCCTATGGGATATGATGTGTATTTTGACGTTCATTTTCATTCAAAACTGGTGCATTACTATTTTTTCAGTTTTTGCACATCATTGGATATATATTTCATCCACAAGTTAGGAAATTTATAGGCTTTTTTTATACTTACAATCAAATCCTGCTTCAGAACATATGAATTCCTCTATATTTCTTGACTCATCTTTTCATGAGATTTCTTTCCAAACACATTATTTTCCATTTCCATAATAACTTTTGAAGCTAAACTCACACACCCTTCATGATAAAACATAACCCTAATATTACCATTAGATGTATAACTCGTTGGAATGAATGATTGTATATCAATATAAGATTTTTATATATTTTCAGATATCAATTCAATCCATGATTTAAAGTGGAAACAGTATATTATTTATTCACAGTATTGTCAATTCATTCATTTCTTCAACATTCATAGACACAGGGTACAACTCTGTGTACCCCCAATACTAATTTATACCTCTTCAAAATATTGCTCCCAAAATGTTAGAAGAAATACTCATGTCACCTGATCTACATATACATTTTATCAGAGTAATATTCTGATCACAAAATGCAAAGGTCACACTTCTGATTGTAGCAAATCCTAGATGGAAAGTGATCCTGGATTACTAAAAACATCCATGTCCAGGTTTCCTAATGCTCTCAAATGTCAATCATATTGGTGACTAAATATTTGTTTCTTCCTAAGATTATATATTGAAACTCAACCTTGTTGATAATGTCTAATCCTATCATTCACTTTATACTTTGCCTGATTTCATAATGTGTGTATTGATATCTGATTTCCTACATAATTTTCCCAGTTCATCATTGTGACTGACTCTCCACATGTGCTGAAATTTACATTCACTCTCTAACCGAAAACCTAGGGCTATTGAACTTTTGGTCCAAATCCTATACTCACTCTTCTTCCGAAACAGACCGACTATCTTCCTAATCCTAACAACTATCCCTTTTTGACTGGATGAACTCTTCTACATTCAATCATCCAGGGTACAAGATGATATGCCATTGTATATTGATTTATCAGAGACATCTGTGCGAACGAAATTCAATGCTAAGTATTCCAATCAAGGGCCCAATGCGCTTCTGGGCTTAAAATCTTACCTAGATTTCTGTTTTCATACTTATATTTCAAATCTATATTCTTATAAATATCCCAGGTTCCCAATACCATTATTCATCCAGCAGAATGATTCCTAACTTAAATAGAACATGTTATTAACCCTAACCATACATTGTTCCCTCAATCTAACTTTTTAGAAGAACAGGGACAGAGTTGGTCTTAATATAGAGGAATATAGGGGATCTTCCACCCTCTGAGAACCTCAAAGGTCCATGCAGAAATTATCCCTGGGGAAGATGAAGGCAGCTATAAAGGACCTGAGAGGGCAAAAGTCATCATGTAAGGCAAACAACCTGGTTAGGATGAAGGGATGTTTATGAATCAGCCTCTCTCTTCTTAATGTAGAGAAGATGGACCAAACCAGGTCTGTGTGAGAGCTGTTCCCGGGTGCCTATGGTTGATATATCGTTCTAAGTTGTGAAAGTGTCACAGAAAGTAGGGGCAGCCTCCATCTCATGGGACCCTTTGAAGGAACTGTTAGGACAAAGTGGTTGCCAAACCAGTGACCTCATTCAGTTCCGAACGGAAGTGACCTATCTCACTTCCTTGGTCTTGGAACACTCTGAACTTGGAATCCCAGAAGCCAGGCACACAGAACCAGTCCCAGACCCAGTCCCACTGGGCTCACTTGTTTGGTTTTACCAAGGACAGAATCAGTCTTTCTTGGTACCTACTGATTTGAGAATGGCCAAATGCCAGGAGAGCTTTGGAGAGTGGCCTTTCCTGAGAAAGAAGGTAGTGGCTCAAAGCTGGCTCCTGACAACTTCAAAGAGTTTGCCAAGGAGTCCAGATCTGAGACAGTACAGGGCATTTTGGGGGAACATAGTATGGTACAACAATCAGAGGTAATTCCGGAGAGTCAAAGACCTACTTGGGGGAAGAAAGTCCTATGTTGTTGTGGGTGTGAGTTTGTTGTTTTTTCTCATGTTCTGAGAATTGGTAGGAAAGGCAGTTTGTTTGATTTGAAGTGGACTGTTTCTAGTAAGTCGTTTGACAAGGCAAGTGTTTCTATGTCTATGTATCCACTGTGTTTGTAGTTGTAGACATTAGAAAACATAATGCATCAATGAATGTGTCCTGTCTAGTATAATGCTTCCCAGAATTCATACTGCCCAATTTATGATTGGACTGCAGCTTTCCTTATGGATGGGTAGCAATTACTATCTTCCTAATTTCCTGTTTTATTCCTGAATTCTGGGCACTCTCCGGAATAGGCTCATGGTTTTCTGTTCAAGATACTGTGACATGGCCATGTACTGGAGAGCTGAAGGAAATGGGAGCATCTCAGGAAACTCAGATATCAGTGTGACCAGTAAAGTCTATGTGGAGAAACCCTGCTTTGGGAATTTTGCTTACCTATGGTTCTGGTGCTGTGAATATCTAGAAGGTCTTTGCCTTAGGCCACCCCTTTGTGAATCCTGAAGAAAAGAGTTTTCAAATGGAAATGAATAGGCATCACCTGTGGCTCTTTGTTTTATTGCTTTGTAAAGAGATGTGTCTGAATCAGCCACTTGACCCAGTGTGATTATTTGGAGAAGTACATCAGTATTAATGGCAGGCGTATTTGATCATTCCTGGTTAACAGGAAGGGTTTCCAGGCCACCCTGACTTTAGGCAAATTAGAGGCAAGGGAGATTATTTTGGACACTGTCTTGGTATGCACCCCTCATGGAAACCTCAACCCAGAGGTTATGATGAGTGTCTATATAAAAGAAGATGAGGGCCATGTGGGAGTGTTTTGGTATTAATTGTGGTCAGTTGTGTGGCAGTAGGAAGAGATTCCTGGATCAACCTGGGCTTGAACTATGGTGTGATTCCCCTTAGAGACTGAGTTTTGGAACTGAACTCAGAGAAGTATTACCATGAATTCTGTTGGGATTTTAGAAGGCCATGCAGGAGAGTTGCCCTTGGAGACTGAGATTTAGGCCCAGGATGGCTTTCCACAGAGCACTGGGAATCTCAGCTAGGATATCACATGATTTCATTCTGAAAGACTTGGCAGCCATACTTGAGAGTCAAATAACACATGGAACTCACATTGTAGACCTCAATGGGCCAGGCTTCATTTGACCTTTTGGCCACTCTTTGGGAAGACTTGCCTGTGAGAGTTCTCCTGAGCTTTCATTGAAATGAGCTTCCTCACCATTTAATGGTTCCTGAATGAATTGAAATCCACAGTGACACCAACTTCATCCTTAAAAAATGGCTAGATAAATACCATGGAATAATTCCCAAGAGCAGGTGGCACTGGAGAATCATTGGATGTTCTGTTGCTGATCATGAGTGTACCAGACAGTGCCTTGATTTACTGGGTTTCATGAAAATGGTGTAGAACAAAGATGCCAGTACGTTGGAACCTGCTTAGTAGTGGGCCTAGAGCAGTGGTTTGCAGGTGTATGATAAAACATCTGTGATGGGGCCACATGGATCTGCCATTGGCTTCCAAATGCCTTTTGACTGACATGGTGCAGCCAGCAGACCCTTATATGTAAAGGCATCTTGTTAATTGAGAGGTTTTAGGGCAATGTTCAGAATTGGGTTGCTACAGACAAGGGGGCAAGCTTTGTTGAATAGAAGCCTGGTTGGGGCGTTCTCCTGCACACCCTGACCCACCACACGTGAGAGTACTCCCTCCAGCACTGTGTCCCCGTTGAACTCATGGTATTTACTGAAGCCAATACCAAACTCCCAGTGCAGCAGTAAGAATCACCAGGAAAAGTGGAGAATGACCAAATGGCTTCTCAGTCCACACGAGGAGACACTTAGCTCCCAGTGGCCACAGTTTACCTACAATGAGGGAATTTAGAACTGCTGCCTCATGTTCACTAGAAAAGAAGAAACCATGTCCTTCAGGTCACATATATGCAGATCCAGCTATGATTGTCTCACTACAAAGGAAGCTGAAGCTCTTGACAACAACATATATTACAAGGGCCCAACCTCAAAGGCAGTTTCTCAAAGAGTCATTAGGCCAGCAGAACTCCATATTTGTGGAGTATTTACCCTATCCCATACTTTTGGAAATTCCTCTACCGCCTCCAAGGCTGTGAACTCCTGAGCATTTTCATTTCCACATATGTATTCACAGATTTTCTAACTCTTCTCCACTAATTGTGTCTTAATTGGGGCGAAGGTTATGTCAAGGCATTGTTCTGGATGAGAGTGGGATGATTTTTGTGTAGCACATATTTGCATACACATTAGATTCATTTTCATATTTTCCATTTGAAATAATGAATCCCTGACATTAACCCATAACCTACTAGACTCTGACTACTAATCCTAATATGATGGAGAACAAGAAACCTAACAGAATAGAAATACAGGCCGTTCATAGGAGGCATGGTGCATACTTGGACTTCCCTTCTGCTTTATCAAGGGTATGTGTTATAAATCTAGTCAACTTTTCATTGTAATAGTTCTCAATGAGTTTTTAAAGTTAACACATGTGTAAATTTCTGTCTCCCATTCTCTGTAGCCTATTCATCACATGTATTTTTTATGCATATTTAGAATCCTACCTGGTATCACAAGTACATTTTTGTAAGCTCACTGATTTTGAAAGATACATATTTTGATAAGATATCAATCCCCCTAAATCATGATGGAACTGAAAATTAAACCTATTGGTGAATTTCCTAGATGAACAACATTATATATAAATCGATGTTCAGTAAAATGAATATTTTTGGATATGTGGATGATATGTATTACACGGTGAATTTCGATTAGCATATAGATTGCTACATTATAATGTCTGTGTGTGTCTGTCTATCTATCTATCTATATATCTATATATATATATATATATATATATATATATATATATATATATATATACTGTCCAGATTTTTCAAAATGTGAAATATATGTTTCTTATTATACACTCCTTAAATTCACTCATGTTTCTATATGTGGTTTATAATCAACTTTTCACAAGATAATTCTCAGAAATATTCATCTGCCTGAAATACATAATTATTTCCTAGTACTGAAAACTAACTTCAGTGAATGGAGCTTACAAATCCTAATATTTTTACAGTAACTGAATCAGTTAAACATCAATGCAAGTAGAATCCTACGGGACATGATGTGTATTTTGAAGTTCATTTTTATTCAATATTGGTACATTATTATTTTTTCAGTTTATGGACATCATAGGATATATGATTTCATCCACAAGTTCAAAAATTTAAAGGCATTTGTTTCACTTTTAATCACGTCCTGCTTCAGAACACATGTATTCCTCTAAGTTTCTTGACTGGTCTTTTCATGAGATTTCATACCAAACACATTAATTTTGATTTCCATAATCACTTTGGAAGCAAAACTCACATACCATTCATATTAATTATCACTCTGATATTACCATTAGATGTATAACTGGTTTGAATTAATGATTGTATGTCAATATAAGATTTCTTATATCTTTTCAGATATCAATTCTATCCATTATTTAAAGTGGAACCAGTTATATTATTTATTCACACTATGGTCTATTCATGCATTATCTCTATATTCATAGACACAGTGTACACCTCTTTGTACCCCCAATACTAATTTATACGTCTTCAAAATATTGCTCCCTGAAATGGTGGAAGTGGACTCATGTCACCTGATCTTTATATACATTTAATCACAGAAATATTCTGGACACAAAATGCAAAGGTCACACTTATGATTGTATAAAAGCCCAAATGGAAAGAAAACATGGATTACTAAAAACATCCATGTCCAGGTTCCCTAATGCTCTCAAATGTCAATTCTATTGGTGACTACACATGTGTTTCTTCTTAAAATTATATATTCAAACTCAACCCAATGGAAAATGTCTAATCCTATCCCTCACTTTATAATTTGCCTGATTTCATAATGTCTCTATTGCTATCTGCTTTCCTACATATATTCCCCAGTTCATCATTGTGACTGACTCTTCACATGTGCTGACATTTACTTTCACACTCTAATAAATAACCTATTGCTAAAGAACTTTTGTTCCAAATCCTATACTCACTCTTCTTCCTAAACATACTAACTATCTTCTTAATCCTACCGAGTATCCCTTTTTGACTGGATGTTCTCTTCTACATTCAATCATTCAAGTAACAAGGTCTTATGCTATTGTGTATTGATTTATCTGAGACATCGGTGCAGAATGTAATTCAACGCTAAGTATCACAATCAAGGGCCCAATGCCCTTCTGGGCTTCAAATCTTACTTAGATTTCTTTTTTCATACATATATTTCATCTCTATATTCTTAAAATAATCACAAGTTTCCAATACCATTATTCATGCAGCAGAATAATTCCTAACCCAAATGGAACATGTTATTAACACTAACCATACACTGTTTGTGTTAATAACATGTTTACAGAAGAGCAGGGACAGTGTTGATCTTACAATACAGGAATGTAGTGGATCTTCCATCTGCTGAGAACCTCAAAGCGCCATGCAGAAATGATCCCTGGAGAAGATGTAGGCAGGTATGAAAGACCTGAGAGAGCAAAAGTCATCTTCCATCGCAAACAACCTGGTCAGGATGAAGGGATGATTCTGAATCAGCCTCTCTCATCTTAATGTAGAGAATATGGACCAAACCAAGACTGTGTGGAAAGCTGTTCCTGGTTCCCTATGGTTGATATACCATTCTAATTTGTGAAAGTGTCACAGGAAGTAGGGGCAGCCTCCATCTCATGGGACCGTTGAAAGAAACTCTTAGGACAAAGTGGTTGCCGAGGCAGTGATCTCATTCAGTTCCTGAAAAAAGTGACCTCAACTCACTTCCTTATTGATGGAACTCTCTGAACATGGGATCCAGGACGCCAGGCACCCAGATCCAGTCCCAGTCCCAGTCCCAGTGGTCTCACTTGTTTGGATTTACCAAGGACAGAATCAGTCTTTCTTGGTTCCTCCTAAGGTGAGGAGGCCAAATGCCTGGAAAGCTTGGAAGATGGGCTTTTCCTGAAAAGCAGGTAGCGGCTCACTCCTGGTTCCTGACAACTTCACAGAGTTGGCCAAGGAGACCAGATCTGAGACAGAACAGGACATTTTGGGGGAACATAGTATGGCCCACCAGTCGGAGGATACTCCGGATAGTCTCATACCTATTTGGGGGAAGAAGGTGTCATTGTCAGTGTGGGTGTGGGTTTGTGGTTTTGTCTCATGTACTGAGAATAGGAAGTAAAGTCAGTTTGTTTGGTTTGGAGTGAACTGTTTTTAGTAAGTCGTTTGACAAGGCAAGTGTTTCTGGGTCTGTGTATCACACTGTGTCCGTGGTTGTAGACATTAGAAAAGAGAATGCATCAATGGATATGTCCTGTCTAGTAGAAAGCTTCCCAGCATTCATCCTGCCCATTTTATGAATGGACTGTGGATTGCCTTATTAATGGGCAATACCTGCTACCTTCCTTATTTGCTGTTTTCTTCCAGAATTCTGGACACTCTCCAGAATAGGCTCATGGTTTTGTGTCTAAGTTATGTACAACTTCCAAGCTCTGTGACAAGGCAATGTTCTGGATAGCTGAAGGAAATGACGAGCATCTGAGAAAACTCAGATATCAGTTGACCAGGAAAGTCTCAGTGGAGAAACCCTGCTTTGGGCCATTTGCTTACCTATTGTTCTGTTGCCCTGAGAGTCAGGAAGTCTTTGTCTCAAGCCACCCCTTTGTGAATCCTGAACAAAATAGTTTTCAAATGGAAATAAATAGGCTTCACCTTTGGCTCTTTCGTTAATTGATTTGGAAAGAGTTGTGTCTGAATCAGCCTCTTGGCCCAGTGTGATTCTTTGACTTAGATTCTCAGCACCTGATGGATCTAAAGAAAGATCCCATGTGTGCATCCAAATCAAAAATGGCAAAAAGAGCTGTCATTGTGGATGAAGTCTCTTGCCTTCCTCTGTAAGGTTCCTGAATTCCATCAAGTGAGAATAGGGATCATTTGGGTCAGATGAGTTCATCAAAGCCCTTCAGAGGCTATCCCATAGGTGCTTAGGTTTTCTCATCACTCCAATTCACATAAAGTATCTTTAACCGACACTCAATAGGCCTCAAATGGGAAAAGTGGTGCAGTATTACGGGCAGGCCTCTTTGATCACTCCTGGTACAAAGGAAGGGTGTCCAGGCCACCCCGAATTTAGGCAAATGAGGAGCAATGGAGCTTATTTTGGACACTGTCTTGGGCTGCGTCCCTCATGGACACCTCCAGCCAGAGGTTATGATGAGTGTCAATATGGAAGAAGATGAGGGCCATGTGGGAGAATATCGGTTTTATTGTGGTCATTTGTGTGGCAGTTGGAAGAGATGACTGGGTCCACCTGGGCTTGAACTCTGGTGTGATTCCCCTTAGAGACTGAGTTCTGGAACTCACCTCAGAGAAGTATTGCCATGAATTGTGTTGGGATTTGAGGAAGCCACGCATGAGAGTCATCTTTGGAGACTGAGATCAAGGCCCAGGGTAGCTTTCCACAGGGCACTCTGATCTCAACCAGGATATCACATTATTTTATTCTGAAAGACTTGGAAGCCATTGTTGAGAGTCAAAACAGACAATGACATCACATTTTAGACCTCAATGGCCCTGGCTTCATGTGACCTTTTGGCCACTCTTTGGGAAGCCTTGCCTGTGAGAATTCTCCAGAACTTTCATTGAAATGAGCTTCCTCAACATTTAATGGTTCCTGAATGAATTGAAACCCACAGTGCATCCAACTTCATCCTTGAAAAATGGCTAGATAAATACCATGAAAATTTTCAATTTCCCATGACCAGGTGGCACTGGAGAACCATTGGACATTCTGTTGCTGATCATGAGTGTACCAGACCGTGCCTTGATTGATTGGGTTTCATGAAAATAAGTTGGAGCCTGCTGAGTAGTTGTCCTAGAGTAGTGGTTGGCAGGTGTGTGAAAAACATCTGTGGTGGGGCCATGTGGATCTGCCATTGGCTTCCAAATGGCTTGTGACTGACATGGTGCAGTCAGCAGACCCTCCTATGCAAAGGCATCTTGTTATATGGTGAGGTTTCAGGGCAATGTTTACAATCAGGTTGCTATGTTTAAGGGGGCAAGCAATGTGGGATAGAAGCCTGGTTGGTGCATTCTCCTGCATACCCTGACCCACCACGCCTGACAGAACTCGCTCCAGCACTGTGTCCCAGTTGAACTCCTTGGATTCCATGAAGCAATTACTAAACTCCCAATGCAACAGCAATAAACACATATAGAATCCTACCTGGTACCACACCTACATTCTTGTGAGGTGAACGACTTGGCAGATACAAATTGTGAGAGAAGATCACTCCTCCTAAACACCGTTGGAACTGAAAATATAACCAATGGATGAGCTTCCTAGTTTTACAACATTATACATAAATCCATGTTCAGTAAAATGAATATTTTAGATCTGTGAATGATATATATTTCATGATGAATTTCGAATAGCATATATATTGCGAGTTTTTAATGTGTTTGTGTGTATGTATATATATGTGTATATATATACATACACACATTCTCCAGATTTTTCAAAATATGAAATATTTGTATCTTAATATACACTCCCTTAATTCATTCATATTCATGTATGTGGATTTATGATGATCTTTTCTAAATATTATTCTCAGAAATATTCATCCACCTGAAATACTTCTTTGTTTTTTGTACTGAAAACTAACTTCAGTGAATGTTGCATACAAATCCTAATATATCTAGAGTAACTGACCCAGTTTAACCTCAATGCAAGAAGATTCAAATGGAACATGATGTGTATTTTGATGTTCATTTTAATTCAACACTGGTACATTACTATTTCTTCAGTTTATGCACATCATAGGATATATATTTCATCAAAAAGATGACAAAATTATAGGCGTTTTTTCACTTTCAATCACTTCCTACTTTAGAACACATGTATTCTTCCATATTTCTTAACTGGTCTTCTCAAGATTCTTTTTTCCAAACACATTATTTTCGATTCTCATAATCACATTGAAGCAAAACTCACACACCCTTCATGATAAACCATAACCCTAATATTAACATTGATGTATAACTTGTTGGAATGAATGATTGTATATCAATATAAGATTTTTCATATTTTCAGATATCAATTCAATCCACCATTTAAAGTGGAACCAGTTATATTACTTATTCACAGTTGGTCTATTCATGCATTATCTCTATATTCATAGACACAGGGTACACCTGTTTGTACCCCAAATACTAATTTATAAGTCTTCAAAATATTGCTCCCAAAAATGGTGGAAGAAATTCTTATGTCACCCGATCTATATATACATTTTATCACAGTGATATTCTGGACACAAAATTCAAAGGTCAAACTTTTATTTGTACCAAAGCCTAAATGGAAAGTGAACATGGATTACTAAAATCATCAATTTCCAATTTGCCTAATGCTTTCAAATATCAATCCTATTGATGACTACATATTCGTTTCTTCCTAAGATTATATATTCAAACTCAACCCTGTTGAAAATGTCTAATCCTATCACTGACTTTATACTTTGCCTGATTTTGTAATGTCTGTATTGATATCTGCTTTCCAACATATTTTCTCCAATTCATCATTGTGACTGACTCTTCACTTGTGTTGACATTTACATTCACTCTGTAACCGAAACCCTATTGCTAAATAACTTTTGTTCCAAATTTTATACTAACTCTTCTTCCTAAACCTACTGACTATCTTCCTAATTTTACCGACTATCACTTTTGAATGGATGTTCTCATCTACATTCAATCATCCAAGTAAATGTAGGGTGAGTGTCAGAGGATGAGACCACCAAGAGACTATCTCATGCAACAGAAAGGGTTTATTTGGGGTCCAGCATGCTGGGTCTCAGAGCTCACTTGAATAGAGCAGAGAGCCCTGAGAACATCTTAAGCAGAGCTTATATAATTTTCTTGGAGAGGGCAGGGAGGGAAGTTTATTGATGGGTCAGGGCGAGTAAGCGGTTTGTGTGTAAACGCGTGAGGGAGTACATTCTGCAGTTTGGCAGTTGGGGACAGCACATTCTGGGAACAAGATTAGGAAACATTTCTCAACATTACAACAGTGTTTTGTTAAGCGTACAGAAAAACAGGAAGTGACAAGTACATATTTTATTAACATTTCATTCCCCACTTCTTCTTCTGGCTACTTTTAATCATAAAAGTGATTGTTGGGGGGTGTCACATTTTATGTATGCTAGTGGGGTATTAACATAAGTTTAACTTGTCCAATTTGAGCTTGGAGAAAAGAAATTACATGGTTGAGAAACAGGGTTTTATAGTAAGCAATAAAATGAGGATTATTATTGGACCGGCCAGGGTTGATTAAAATGTAGTTAACCAGGGGGACTGTGTAAACCAAGACTCAAACCACCAATTTTGGGTCTCTATCTCTCTTTGATGCTCTTCAAGGCATCTTTTTAATTTACTCATAGAGTTTGTTACAACTCCAGTATGGTCGACATAAAAAAAAAAAAAAAAAAAAAAAAAACATTCTTTCCTCAATGCAGCACAAAGGCTCCCTTCTCTCATGAAATGGAGGTCCAACCCTCGACTTTTCTGTAAAACAACTTCTGCCGCAGTCTTTGGCTGGGCACAAATCACGAGTCTCCACACAGCTTGTAGATTCAAACAGCAATTCTTTATTCCCGAACTCACACCGGCCGTCTACAAACACGCTCTGGGGGAATCCACGTTCTCTGCCCAAATCCACTCTCTCCCAAATCCACTCTGCATGGGCTTCTGTCTCCCAAAATATACTGTCTGACCCTAAGCACTCAAAAGGAACTCAGCAGCAGGATACGCCCTATTCTAAAGGGGGAACACCCTAATCTCCTATTATGCTAAACTGCCCTATTCGAAAGGGGGAACACCCTAATCTCCTATTATGCTAAACCGCCCTATTCTAAAGGGGGAACACCCTAAACACGGATCCTGCCCTGGTCCTTGAGCAAGGTCACCTTTCAGAAGTCCTTCCACTAGACAGCATGGGAGTAAGCTGGCAAGGAATTTGTCATACCTACTTGGCTGATGGCTCCCAGCAAACTTCAAAGAGAGAGGTAAAAGATTCCTGCAAAGCTGTGATGGAATTTTCTAATATCTTTAAGTTTTGATCTATTGCTGCTTCTAATTGGGTCATTTGTTGTGTCCCATGGACCAGGGCAGTGGTTCCTGTGCGAACCCGGGCAGCAACTCCTATTCATAATAGAATGGCTAAGGTGAGAGATATATGTTCCCACCTGAACCGGGTTGTATGCCCCTCTATTTGATCTTCAAATGAACCTGCGTCATAATAGAGCACTCTGGGAAACATCTGCACCATTACACAATTAATCACTTCTGTTGACCATTTCATAAAAACATAAACAACGTTTAAGTATATAGAATTATATTGTTGTAGGGACGGAAAAGGCAAGGCACCTAAGATAGCACCAAAGACAAGGAAACAGTCATATTTGGTTGCAACCAGATTCAGAGGGCATTGCTTCTGTTGTAATCAATTAATCCCCTGAAACCCAAGTTTAGGTAGTTTCAGAATTTTGTACCCAACATGTAAGGGAAGGGGCTCTGAAGTTCACAGTCTGCAGAAGTTCACAAAGAGCAGTTTTTGTTTCTGATTTTTCCTCAGTTCTGGGCAAGTTAAATTTTCAAGGACACCTGGGTGCGGGAGAGCTTTTTTTCCCCCTTTTTTCCCTCTGCCAGCTGTTTCCACGGAGCCCAGTTTGCAACTTATCCATCTTACAAATATAGCCATCTCTATGAAGCCCCAGCTCAAGGCCAGAGGCCTTGATCACATATGTTGTGAAAAACTAGTAAGGGTGTGTCTAGCTCAGGAGTGCTGATTTTTTTCAGCCAGTTGCCAGGTAGACCAGGGCAACACAAAAAGAGGAAGTTTATCTACACTGAACTCTTTTATAGGGACTCTTTTGCTGAAAGTCCTAAAGTTAGCCATGGTGAAAACTTCTGGATAAGGTCAGTTAAGACTTTCCTGTGGGCCTGGTACAGAGGGGGAAGACGGGAAATGCAGGGCTGAGCGCAGCTCTTTGGATCTGAGAATGAGGAAGGAGAGATGTAAAAGAATAATGGAAAAGGGTTTTGAGATCTTCCTAGCACCAAAAACATGAGTAGTAGAACGGGTAGAACAGAGAGGGAGATGGGAGTGAGTATCCCAAAAAGCCTGTAAGGGACTTTAAATTCTTAGTAACCTGTTTTCAGTGATGACAAAGCAACTTTAAAGGCCATTTTCATTACATCTTGGATAGGGGTCTGAGGGCTCTTCT
Source organism: Callospermophilus lateralis (assembly GCF_048772815.1). Classification (NCBI taxonomy): domain Eukaryota; kingdom Metazoa; phylum Chordata; class Mammalia; order Rodentia; family Sciuridae; genus Callospermophilus; species Callospermophilus lateralis. The sequence continues at coordinate 301,771 of NW_027511991.1, read as the reverse complement.
CAGCTGGTTTGAGCTTTGGGTTAGCTGGTAAGAGGACCTGGTGGGACCTAGTGTGGGCACTGACAGGAGAAGAGAGGAGTGAGTGAGTGGAGGGTTACCTCAGTACCTGCTACCTCAGCAAGGGGGCAATGGTCTGAGAAACGGTGGAGGTTTGGGTTTTTAATATAGTAATTGGAGGGGAGAAATCAAGTTGATGATGTGGGAGTGACAACAGAGAGTCTAGAGCAGAAGGCTGAGGGTGAGCATGTATTGGAGAAGCATAGTTCACGATGTGAGCAAAGGAGAGAAAAGGCCTCCACATAGAGGAATCTCCTTTCACCCTTTTGAGCACTTGCAGAAGTTAAAAAGGTCACACAGAATTTGAAGATCTAGAGACCCCTCAGGGGGCCATCAGTTTTGGTTGTCTAATTGGTAATATGGCCAATGCTGTGTACAGAATTTGATGAGGAGTTTGGGTTCCATGTGGCAGTCCCTGTATGCTCACATCCCCATGACTTACAGAAGATGTTGGCGTTTCCAGCACACAGCCTTGACTGTTTGTGGCTTTGATAGTACACTGGGCAAACATAGTAATCTAGGCTAGCCAACCAGCATCTGGCTCGCGTGTCCCTACATCAATAATGTTTGTTTCCATTATCTATGGTATGGAAGGAATTTAATGGAATTTTAGTGGGATCCTCTTCATTAGGGATATCCCAATAGGGAAGACCTATACGCAGCTGACAAATGTCTGGCTGGAGAGATGGCCACCAGGTCCCTAAGCGGGCTGTATGCAAGATAGACCATACTTCCTTTCCAGTAGGATTTGTGATCAGACATCGCTGCTGAACAGGCTTATGAGGGTTAGGACTACTGGTGGTCAAGGGGAGAGTCTATAGCCTTATCCACACAGCGAATCCACAATTTGAAAGGGTTTCCAGTCTTTTCCAGTTTCCAGCCAGAGTCTGGACAGGGCACAGGCTTGAGATGAGAGGTAGGGATCCAGGAAGTGATTTTGACTACCTTTACCCTGTAGGTGTTATAAGTAGCACCTGGTATGGTCCTTTTCAGGGGAGTTCCAGGGATGACACCAGATGTCGTCTTACATAGATGAAGTCTCTATTTGATATCGCTGTAGAGTCCCCTCATCCCCAGGTTGGTAGGCAGTGGCCATCTGTTTTCACAGGTGTCTCTGAGTTCTTTCAAGAGCTTTAAGTCTGTTAAGCAAGGGGGTGTGGAAGGAATCGTTAGGTCTTAGAGTTGGGGTAGGACCCTTACTGGAGGAGGGACACCATAGAGAATTTCACAGGGTGTGAGGTTACACAAAGAAATAGATTGAGTATTTCTTGCATGAAACAGTACATAAAGCAGGAGCATAGTGCAATCTTTTATGCCGGTCTCTAAGCTTAATTTCGTTATGGTCTCTTTAATGGTTCTATTCATTCTTTCTACCTGTCCTGAACTCGGGGGTCTGTAAACACAATGTAATTTCCAATTAATCCCCAGGGTCCTTGCTAACCTCTGAGTTACCTGGGCCACGAACGCCGGTCCATTATCAGACCCTATTACTTTAGGCAGGCCATACCTTGGAAAAATATCTTCCAGAATCTTCTTGACCACCATTTGCGCTGTTTCATTTTTTTTCTTTTCTTTTTTTTGGGGGGGAAAGCTTCAATCCATCCTGAAAATGTATCTACAAAGACTAGGAGATATTTAAGTCCATTCCTTGCTGGCTTAATTTCAGTAAAGTCCACTTCCCAGAATTGTCCTGGTCTGGTTCCTCGTAGGTGCTTTCCTGCAGGAAGCTTGGAAGGGTAAGAATTAACCAATTGATGGACCCAACAGGCTTTTGTTATCCATTCAGTTGTTTCCTTTCACTGTGAGTCGGTTAGTGGAAAACTGTTTTTGATCCTTCAAAAATGAATGCAGTTTCTTTGAACCAAGGTGAGTGATTTGATGTACATTTTCTACTGACATAGTTAGAGCCGTGATTATAGGAGTTTTTACTGAAGGATTTAGAAATTCCACTTGGGGGCCTTCAGGGTTAAAAGTTATTTTGGCCCAGAGCTTTGTGAGCAGATCTCTGCCAATCAATGGGGCCATGCATTCTGGGATTACTAGGAAGGAGTGATGGATTTTTCCTTTCCCCTGGTCCATGGTCCTCTTAGTTGTCCAAGCCTGATATTTACTGCCATTAGCCCCTTGAATTAGAGACCTTTTATTTGATAGAGGTTCCAATGGGGCCTTAAAGGCAGAATATATTGCCCCTGTATCCACTTCAATGTATACTGGGGTCCCCTCCACTTCAAAAGTTAACCTGAGCTCAAGGAGAGGATCTGAGCCCCGACTTTCTTAGTAATCCTACAGAGTCAGAATGTCCAGCTGGCCTGGCTGTCTCTTTCTAGGGCACTCTTTAGCCCAGTGTCCTTTTTTTTTAGAGTAGGCACATTGAATTGAGGCCAGGGGTGGCCTCTAGTGTGGTCCCCGTTGTCCCTTCCTGTCTCCATGTTTCTTAATTTCTGGTCTATTTGTTGTTGTGACCAGGACCTTAGTCAATGCCTTAGTCTGTCTTTTGTTTCTTTTATCCTCCCTTTGCTCCATACTCTTCCTCAGTTTCTCTCTTAGTATACCTTCTTGGCTTCTCTGACTAAACCTCTCAAAGTCATATCTTGTAATCCATCTAAGCATTGTAACTGTCTTTTAATATCCAGAACAGCTTGCCCAATAAAGGCCACCATGACAGATGCCTTTTGATTCTCTGCCTGAGGATCGAAAGGAGTAAATCTCTTATATGCCTCCATAATTCCCTGTAGGAACATGGAGGGACATTCATCAGTCCCTTGAATAATCTCTCTTACCTTGGCCAAAATAGTTGATCGCCTAGCGGCCACTAAGATACCCACTATTAGAGCCCGGCAATAAGAGGAAGGATGCTCATTACCTTCACAGGTTTTGGGGTCCCAGTTGGGTCTGTGCAAGGGAAAGGCGGCTTTGCATATGTTGGGAAGTTTTGTCGGTCACCCATCTGGTCCGAGAATATTTTTTTCTAGAATCCAGGAAGATTCTCTTTTGTTCCTCTGTCATGAAGAGAGTCCCTAGGAGTTGTTGGCAGTCATCCCAAGTAGGCTGGTGTGAAAACATCAATGATTCAACCACACCTGAGACCCAGGTGGGGTCCTCAGTAAAAGGGGGATTGTTATTTTTCCAGTTATTTAGGTCTGAAGAGGAGAAAGGTAAAAACTGGTAGGCTTGCACTTTTCCCCCATGGTTGTCATCAATCATTGTTCCTTAGAAATGGAGAGGGAGCATCACGGGAGTTCCAGGGATTTCAATCATTCAACGCCGGCAAATTTCTTTAGCCGGGCCAGCATCCTCCAGGGGAGGAGGGGGTGTGTTTGCTGCAGGGGAGTTATTTGGAGTGCGCTGGGCTCGCTTAGCTTCCTCCAATGGCGGACAGGCTGAGTCAGCAGCAGGGGAATTACTTAGAGGGTGTTGGGGGTTGGGGGACGAGGGCAGGGAATAAGTAGTAGGACGAGAGTCCAGTAGAGTCAAATCTTGTGACTCAGGGAGAACAGAGGTTGAAGGAGGAGGAGGAGCAGAAGTTTTGAGAGAGCATGAGGGAAGGAGTAGGAGTGGGGGCAGGGGCAAGGAAAAGCTTCACACATGGAGGAGGAGAATTGCAGATGTCCTGAAAAGTTAAGATATATGTCTCTTGATCCTGATGTCTATGTGGCGCTGGCTGAAAGTCAATATCTCTGACTTTTTAAATTAGTGGGAAGTAGAAAGATCCTTCTAGGGGCTATCTGAATCCAAAGGTGGGCCATTCTGAGGCACAGAGAGTCTGCCAGGTCCAGCGTTTTACTGAAAAAGAAAGATTCTGAGCCCTTAAGCGGACTTTGGTGCAATGATCAAGGGTCAGGGAAAGAGGCATTGAAGTGCTCTATCCCATTATGAAAGATAAACAATCAGTAAAAGCAACGACACACGACACAGACAAGACAAAACAATAAAGACAGGCAATGGACGTCCAACACTGAGACCAGGACTGAGTAGCCGGCAAAACCTGATGGGCTGGATATGCCGAATCTGAAACAAAATATCACTGAGTTGAGGAGACTATTGTTCCTCGATTTCCCGAGTTCTCTGGGGAGTCCCCCAGTGACGTGGCCTGTGGCTCTATGACATGTCTGTCAGCCATCGTCGGAGAGAGCTCACACTCTTCATCAACAGCCATTTTGCCAAGCCCTAACCTGAAACCTGAAACCAGAAAGAGGCGCCTTACATACCCCGAGAGGAGCCCGTTGGGGTCTCTCATCTGCCGCTGCTGGATCTCGGTGGAACCTCCATATGTAAAGGTCGGGCGAGCGTCCGGGGAAGAAACCACCAAGAGACTGTCTCATGCAAAAGCAAAGGGTTTATTATGGGTCCAGCATGCTGGGGCTCAGAGTTCACTTGAATAGAGCAGAGAGCCCTGAGAACAGCTTAAGCAGAGCTTATATACTTTCCTTTGAGAGGGCAGGGCAGGATGTTTATTGATGGGTCCGGGCGAGTGAGCTGTTTGTGGGCAACTGGGTGAGGAAGTACTTTCTGCAGTTTGGCAGTTGAGGACAGAACATTCTGGGAACAAGATTAGCAAACAGTTCTCAAGATTTCAACAGTGTTTTATTAAGCATACAGAAAACAGGAAGTGATAAGTACCTATTATATTAACCTTTTGCTACCGAGTACACTTTGCCAGATTTCCTAATGTCTCTATTGATATCTGCTTTCCTACATATTTTCCCCAGTTCATCATTGTGACTGACTCTTCACATGTGGTGACATTTACATTCACTCTATACCCGAAACCCTATAGCTAAAGAACTTTTGGTCCAAATCCTATGCTCACTCTCCTTTCTAAACCTACCGACTATCTTCCTAATCCTACTGATTATCCCTTTTTGACTGGAAGTTCTCTTTGACAATCAATCATCCAAAATACATGGAACTTTGCCATTGTATATTGATGTATCTGAGACATCTGTGCAGAAAATAAATCAAAGCTCAGTATCACAATCAAGGTCCCAATGCTCTTCTGGGCTTCAAATCTTAAATAGATTTCTGTTTTCATACTTATGTTTCACCTATATATTGTTGTAAATATCGCAGGTTTCCAATACCATTATTCATCCAGCAGAATGATTCCTAATGCAAATTGAACCTGTTATTAACCCTAACCATACACTGTTCCCTCAATATAACTTTACAGAAGAGCAGGGACAGAGTAGGTCTTACAATATAGGAATGTAGGGGAACTTCCTATTGCTAAGAAACTCAAAGGTACATGTAAAAATGATCCCTGGAGAAGTTGTAGGCAGCTATGAAGGAACTGAGTGAGCAAAAGTCATCTTCTCTTGCAAACAACCTGGTCAGGATGAAGGGATATGTCTGAATCAGCCTCTTTCTTCTTAATGTAGAGAAGAAGAACCAAACCAGGCTGTGTGGAGAGCTGTTCCCGGTTGCCTATGGTTAATATACCATTCAAACTCGTGAAACTGTAACAGGAAGCAGGGGCAGCCTTCATTTCACGGGACCCTTGGAAGCAACTGTTAGGACAAAGTGGTTGCAAATGGTGTGAGCTCATTCAGTTCCTAAAGGAAGTGACCTCAGACCTCACCTCACATCCTTGGTGATAGAACTCTCTGAATTTGGGATCAAAGAATCCAGGCACCCAAATCCCATTCCAGTCCCAGTAGCAGTGGTCTCACTTCTTTGGATTTACCAAGGACAGAATTAGTCTTTGTTGGTACCTACTGATATGAGGATTGCCAAAAGCCAGGAAAGCTCTGAAGAGTGGCCTTTCCTGAGAAAGCAGGTAGTGGATCACCGCTGCCTCCTGACAACTTTACAGAGTTGGCCAAGGAAACCAGATCTGAAACAGGACAGGCAATTTCGGGGGAACATAGTTTGGCCCAATAGTCAGAGGACACTCCGGATAGTCAGAGACCTACTTGGGGGAAGAAGGTGCTTTGTGGGTGTGGGTGTGTGTTTGTGCTTTTGTCTCATGTTCTCAGAATAGGTAGGAATGGCGGTTTGTTTGGTTTGGAGTGAACTGTTTCTAATAAGTGATTTGATAAAGCAAGTGTTTCTATGTCTGTGTATCCCATTGTGTCCTTGGTTGTAGACATTAGAAAAGAGAATGCATGAATGGATGTGTCCTGTCTGGTAGAAAGCTTCCCAGAATTCATCCAGCCGAATATATGAATGCACTGCGGCTTCCCTTATCGATGGGCAACACCTGCTATTTTCCTAAGTTCTGGTTTTATTTTTAAATTCTGGCCACTCTCCAGAATAGGCTCATGGTTTTGTGTCCAAGAGAAGTACCACCTTCAAGTTCTGTGACATGGCCATGTACTGGATAGCTGAAGGGAATGGCGAGCAACTAAGAAAACTCAGATATCAGTGTGACCAGTAAAGTCTCAGTGGAAAAACCGTGCTTTGGGCCTTTTGCTTACCTTTTGTTCTATTCCCCTGTATGTCAGGAATTTCTTTGCCTCAGGCCACACCTTCGTGAAGCCGGAACAAAACACTTTTCAAATGGAAATGAATGGGCCTCACCTGTGGCTCTTTGCCTAATTGCTTTAGAAAGGGGTGTGTCTGAATCAGCCTCTTGGCCCTGTGTGAGGCTGTGGCTTAGATTCTTAGCACCTGATTTATATAAAGAAAGATCCCATGTGTGAATCCAAAACCAAAATGCCCAAAAGAGGAGTCATTGAGGATAAAGTCTCTTGCCTTCCACTGTAAGGTTCCTGAACTCCATCAAGTGAGAATAGGGATCATTTGGGTCAAATGATTTCTTCAAAGCCCTGCACATGCTAGCCCAGTGGTGTTTGTGTTTTCTTATGACTCCAATTCACATAAAGATTCTAAACCCCACTGTCAGTAGGCCTCAAATTGGAGAAGCAGAGCAGTATTACAGCAGGCCTATTTGATCACTCCTGGGTTACAGGAAGGGTGTTCAGGCCACCCTGACATTAGGAAAATAAGGGGCAAGGAAGCCTATTTTGGACACTGTCTTGGGCTGTGTCCTTCATGGAAACTTCCAGCCAGAGGTTAAGATGAGTGTCTATATGCAATAAGATGAGGGTCATGTGGGAATGTTTTGGTTTAATTTTGGTCATTTGTGTTGGGGTTGGAAGAGATGAGTAGGTCAACCAGGACTTGAAATCTGGTGTGATTCCCCTTAGAGACTGAGTTATGGAACTGAACTCAGAGAAGTATTGGCATGAATTGTTTTGAGTTTTTAGGAGGCCACACATGAGACTCGCTCTTGGAAACTGAGACCTAGGCCCAGGCTGGCTTTCCACAGAGCACTGGGAATCTCACCCAGGATATCACAAGATTTTATTCTGAAAGACTTGGCAGCCATAGTGAAAACATACATAGACCTCACACTGTAGACCTCAATGGGCCTGGCTTCATGTGACCTTTTGGCGACTCTTTGGGAAGACTTGCATTTGAGTGTCCTCCAGAGATTTCATTGAAATGAGCTTCCTCACAATTTAATGGTTCCTAAATGAATTGAAACCCACAGTGCCTCCAACTTCCACCTTAAAAAATGGCTAGATAAATACCATAAAATTTTTGAAATTCCTATGACCAGGTGGCACTGGAGAACCTTTGTATGCCCTATTGCTGATCATGAGTGCCTTTATTGACTGAGTTTCATTAAAATGGTGTAGAACAGAGATGCCAGTAAGTTGGATACTCCTCAATTGTAGGCGCAAGCTTTGGTGTGCAGGTTTGTGATAAAACATCCGTGGTGGGGCCATGTGGATATGCCATTGCTTCCAAATGGCATGTGACTGACGTGGTGCAGCCAGGAAAGCCTTATATGTAAAGGCATATTGGTATATGGAGAATTTTTAGGGCAATGTTCATAATCAAGTTGCTATGGACAAGGGGACAATCTATGTGGGCTAGAAGCCTGGTTGGTGCATTCTCCTACAGTCCATGACCCACTACACATGACAGAACTCCCTTCAGCACTGTGCCCCAGTTCAACTCCTTGTATTTCGTGTAGAAAATACCAATCTCCCAGTGTAGCAGCAAGAAACACCACGAAAATTGGAGAATGACCAAATGCCTTCACAGTCCACACGGGGAGACTCTTAGACCCCAGTGGTCACAGTTTACTTACAAAGAGAGAATTCAGTACTGTAGCCTAGTGTTCATTGGAAAATAAGAAACCACGTCCTCCAGGTCACATAGATGTAGACCCAGCTCTGATGGTCTCACTAGAAAGAAAGCTAAAGCTCCTGACAACAACATATATTTTGAGTTCCCAACATCAGAGGCAGTTTCTCAAGAAGACTTTAGGCCAGAAGAGCTACAAGTATGTGGAGTGTTTACCTTGTCCCTTACATTTGGAAACTCCTCTACCACATCCAAGGTTGTGAACTCCTTTGAATTTTCCATTCCAGATATATATTCACAGATTTTCCAACTCTTCTCCTCTAATTGCGTCTTATTTGGGGCGAAGGTAATGTGAAGCCATTGTTCTGGATGAGAGTGGGAAATTTATTGTGTAGCCCATATTTGCATGCACATTGGATTAATTTTCCTTTTTTCCATTCAAAATACTGAATCCCTGACACTAACCCATACCCTACTAGACTCTGACTACTAATCCTACTATGATGGAGAATAATAACACAAACAGAATAGAAATACAAGCCGTTCAGAGGAAGCATGGTGTATAGTTGGACTTGCCTTTTGCATGATAAAGGGTAGGTGTTATATATCTAGTCCATTTTTCATTGAAATAGTTCTCTATGTGTTTTTTTCCTTTAATTTTTATTGTTGGTTGTTCAAAACTTTACCTATTGCTTGACATATCATATTTCACACTTTGATTCAAGTGGGTTATGAACTCCCATTTTTACCCCGTATACAGGTTTCAGCATCACATCTGTTACACATCCACTGTTTTACGTATTGCAATAGTAGTGTCTGTTGTAGTCGGCTGTCTTTCCTATCCTCTACTATCCCCCATCCCCTCCCCTCCCATCTTCTCTCTCTACTCCATCTACTGTAATTCATTTCTCCCCCTTGGTTTTTTCCCCCCTTTCCCCTAACTTCCTCTTGTATGTAATTTTGTATAACCATGAGGGTCTCCTTCCATTTCCATGCAATTTTCCTTCTCTTTCCTTTTCTCTTCCACCTCTCACCCCCGTTTAATGTTAATTTTCTTCTCATGCTCTTCCTCCCAACTCTGTTCTTAGTTACTCTCTTTATATCAAATAAAACTATTGGCATTTGTTTTTTTTTTAGGGATTGGCTAGCTTCACTTAGCATAATCTGTTCTAATGCCATCTATTTCCCGGCAAATTCTATGATTTTGACATTTTTTAATGCAGAGTATTATTCCATTGTGTATAAATGCCACATTTTTTTTCCTTCATCTATTGAAGGGCATCTAAGTTGGTTCCACACTCTTGCTATTTTGAATTGTGCTGCTATGAACATCAATGTAGCAGTGTCAATGCAGCATGCACTTTTTAGGTCTTACGGAATACACTGAGAAGGGGAATAGCTGGGTCAAATGGTGGTTCCATTCCTAGCTTCCAAGAAATCTCCATACTTCTTTCAAATTGGCTGCACCAATTTGCAGTCCCACCAGCAATGTACAGGTGTACCCTTTTCCCCACATCCTCGCCAGCACTTGTTGTTTGACTTCATAATGGCTGCCAATCATACTGGAGTGAGATGGTATCTTAGGGTGGGTTTGTTTTCCATTTTTCTGACTGCAAGAGATGGTGAGCATTTTTTCATGTACTTATTGATTGATTGTATGTCCTCATCTGAGAAGTGTCTGTTCAGGTCCTTGGACCATTTGTTGATTGGGTTATTCGTTTTCTTATTGTTTAATTTTTTGAGTTCTTTGTATACTCTGGATATTAGGGCTCTATCTGAAGTGTGAGGAGTAAAGATTTGTTCCCAGGATGTAGACTACTTATTTACCTCTCTTATTTTTTCTTTTGATGAGAAAAAACTTTTTAGTTTGAGTAAGTCCCATTTTTTAATTCTAGTTATTAACTCGTGTGCTATGGGTGTCCTATTGAGGAATTAGGAGGCCAACCCCACAGTATGTAGATCATAGCCAACTTTTTCTTGTATCAGATGCAGTGTCTCTGATTTGCTATCAAGCTCCTTAATCCATTTTGAGTTAACTTTTGTGCATGACGAGAGAAATGGATTCAGTTTCATTTTGTTGCATATGAATTTCCAGTTTTCCCAGAACCATTTGTTGAAGATGCTATCCTTCCTCCATTGCATGCTTTTAGACCCGATTGGCATTGCATTTAACATATAGAGAATTTTGGTTATATTGCCATTTTGATGATGTTAGTTCTGCCTATCCATGAACATAGTATATTTTTCCATCTTCTAAGATCTTCTTCTATTTCTCTCTTTAGGGTTCTGTAGTTTTCATTTTATAAGTCTTTCACCTCTTTTGTTAGGTTGATTCCCAAGTATTTTTTTTTTTTGTGTGTGTGGATATTTTGAATGGAGTGGTTGTCCTCATTTCTATTTCAGAGGATTTGTTGCTGATATACAGGAATGCCTTTGATTTATGCGTATTGATTTTATATCCTGCCACTTTGGTGAATTCATTTATTAGCTCTAATAGTTCCTTTGTATACCTTTTTGGGTCTGCTAAGTATAGAATCATGTCATCTTCAAATAGTGATAATTTACGTTCTTCTTTTCCTATTTTTATGCCTTTGATTTCTTTAATCTCTCTAATTGCTCTGGCCAGTGTTTCGAGAACTATGTTGAACAGAAGTAGTGAGAGAGGGCATCCCTATCTTCTTCCAGATTTTAGAGGGAATGCCTTCAATTTTTCTCCATTCAGAATGATGCTAGCCTGAGGCTTAGCATAGATTGCTTTTACATTATTGAGGTATGTTCCTGTTATCCCTAGTTTTTCCAGAGTTTTGAACATAAAGGGATGCTGTACATTGTCGAATGCTTTTTCTGCATCTATCGAGATGATCAAATGGTTCTTATTTTTAAGTCTATTGATGTGATGAATAACATTTATTGATTTCTGTATATTGAACCAGCCTTGCATCCCAGGGATGAATTCTACTTGATCATGGTGCACAATTTTTTTAATATGTTTTTGTATCCGATTCGCCACAATTTCATTGAGGATTTTTGCATTTTTCCTGAAATAGCTTGAAAAGTAATGGTATTAGTTCCTCTTTAAAGGTTTTGTAAAACTCTGCTGTATACCCATCCGGTCCTGGGCTTTTCTTAGTTGGTAGTCTTTTGATGGTTTATTCTATTTCCTCAATTGTTATGGGTCTGTTTAGGTTGCCTATATCCTCCTGACTCAATCTGGGCAGATTATATGACTTGAGAAATTTATCGATGCCTTCACTATCTTCTATTTTATTGAAGAATAAGAATTCAAAATAATTTCGGATTATCTTCTGTATTTCTGAACTATCTGTTGTGATACTGAATTCTCCCTATTCTTTTCTTTGTTAGCTTGGCTAAGGGTCGGTCGATTTTATTTATTTTTTCAAAGAACCATCTTTTAGTTTTGTCAATTTTTTCAATTGTTTCTTTGTTTCGATTTCATTAATTTCAGCTCTGATTTTAATTATTTCTTGGCTTCTACTTCTTTTGCTGTTGTTTTGCTCTTCTTTTTCTTGGATTCTGAGATGAAGTATGAGATCATTTATTTTTTTTTTCTCCTTTTTTTAAGGAATGAAATCCAAGCAATGAATTTTGTTCTTAGAACTGCTTTCAATGTGTCCCATAGATTCTGATATGTAATGTCTGTGTTTTCATTTATCTCTAAGAATTTTTTAATTTCCTCCTTGATGTCTTCTATAACCCATTGATCATTCAGTAACCTATTTTTCATTCTCCATGTGATACATGATTTTTCCTTCTTTCTTTCATTGTTGATTTTCAGTTTCATTTCCTTATGATCAGATAAGATGCCTGGTATTATATCTACTCCTTTATATTGTCTAAGAGTAGCTCTGTGACATAATATATGATTTATTTTTTGAGAAGTATCCATGTGCTGCTGAGAAAAAAGTGTAACTGCTTGATGTTGGGTGGTATATTCTATATATATATATATATATATATATATATCATAAGTCTGGGTTATTAATTGTGTTATTGAGTTCTATAGTTTCATTATTCAACTTTTGTTTGGAAGATCAGTCCAGTAGTGAGAGAGGTGTGTTTGAGTCTCCCATGAGTATTGTATATTGGTTTATTAGAATCTTGAACTTGAGAAGAATTTGTTTAATGAACATAGCTGCACCAATGTTTGGGGCATATATATTTATGATTGTTTTGTCTTGTTGGTGTATGGTTTCCTTGAGCAGTATGTAGTGTCCCTCTTTATCCCTTTTGATTAACTTTGGCTTGAAATCTATTTTATTTGATATGAGTATGGACACTTCTGCTTGTTTCCGAAGTCCATATGAGTGATATGATTTTTCCCAACTTTTCACCTTCAGTCTATGTATATCTTTTCCTAACAAATGTGTCTCCAGTAGGCAGCATATTGTTGGGTCTTGTTTTATGATCCATTCTACTAGCCTGTGTCTCTTAATTGGTGAGTTTAAGCCATTAACATTTAGGGTTATTATTGAGATATGGGTTGTTCTTCCAGCCATATTTGTATATTTATGTTACTAAGCATGGTTTGTTTTCCTCCTTGATTATTTTCCCCCCTTTACTCCTCTACCTCCCACTGTTGGTTTTCATTGTTATTTTCCATTTCCCCTTCCTGTGATGTTTTGCCAAGGATGTTTTTAAGAAATCGTTTTCTAGCTGCAAATTCTTTTAACTTTTGTTTATCGTGGAAAGTTTTAATTTCATCTTCTATCCTGAAGCTTAATTTCGCTGGATACACAATTCTTGGATGGAACCCATTTTCTTTCAGTGTTTGAAAAATGTTATTGCAGGATCTTCTAGCTTTCAGAATCTGTGTTGAAAGATCAGCTGTTATCCTGATTGGTTTACCACTAAATGTAATCTGCTTCCTTTATCTTGTAGCTTTTAAAATTCTCTCCTTTTTCTGTATGTTGGGCATCTTCATTATAATATGTCTAGGTGTGGATCTCTTATGATTTTGCACATTTGGCATCCTGTAAGCTTCTAGGATTTGCGATTCTGTCTCATTCTACAAGTCTGGGAAGTTTTCTCCTTTATTTCATTGAATATATTGCTCATTCCTTTTGTTTGGACCTCTATACCTTCCTGTATCCCAATGACTCTTAAGTTTGGTCTTTTTATGTTATCCCATATTTCTTGGATGTTCTGCTCATGGTTTCTTAAAAGTCTTGCTGAGCTGTCTGTGTTCTTTTCAAGTTGAAATAATTTGTCTTCATTGTCTGATGTTCTATCTTCTAAGTGTTCTACTCTGCTGGTAGTATTCTCAATTGAGTTTTTAAGTTGGTTTATTGATTCCTGCATTCCTAGGATTTCTGTTTGTTTGATTTTATAATCTTTATCTCCCTGTATAGTTGATCTTATGCTTCTTGGATTTTTTTTATGTAATTCATTATCAAGGTGATCTTTCATTGTCTGATTTTGCTCTCTAATGTCTTCCTTGAGACTCCAGATCATCTGAAGCATGTATATCCTGAGTTCTTTATCTGACATTCCATCTTCTGCAGATATTACCTCTTCTAACGTTGACTTTACCTGCATTGCTTATGGTCCTTTCTTTCCTTGTCTTTGCATACTGTTCATATTCCTTTCTGCTTGGTGAAACTGTTGTGTTATTGAATTTTTCCCCTATATATTTATATTGCTCTTGTATAGTTTCAAAATCTCCCTCGCAGGCACGGGTGGTGGCTCTGCCCCTCCTACAATTGGGACAATGTGCCTACCACACCAGCAGGCTGCTGGGCCTGTTCTGTAAGTCGGTAGCTGGTCCGCCTACCTTGAAGGTGCGAGCAGCAACTCTGCCCCTCTGCAGGCACTGGGCCTGTTCTGCCAGTGGGTCGCAAGTCGGGCTACTTTGCAGGCGTGGGCGGCAGCTTTGACCATCCGCGGGCCACTGGGTCTGTTTTGTCTGTCCCTTGCAGGTCTGTCTACCTTGCAGGCGCCTGTGGCTGCTCCGCCCCTCCCCCAACCGGGACGATGTGTCTACCATGCTGGCGGGCCATAGGCCTGGTCTGTCGGTGGTTGCAGGTCCACCTACCTTGCAGGCGCAGAGGGCGTCTCTGCCCCTCCGCAGATTGCTGGGCCTGTCCTGCTGTGGGTCACAGGTCTGCCTACCTTGCAGGCCCGGCGGCATTGCCCCTCCCCCAACCAGGGCGATGTGTTTTCCACGGTGGCGGGCCACTGGTCCTGTTCAGCCGGTGGGTCGCAGGTCCGCCTACCTTGAAGGAGCGATTGGCAGATCTGCCCCTCCCTCTCTCAATGTGTTTTTAAAGTTGACAAATATGTGAATTCCTGTCTCCCTTTCTCTGTAGCATATTCAGCACATGTATTTTTATATGCACATATAGAATCCTACCTGGTATCACACGTACATTTTTGTGAGGTTGCTGACTTGGCAGATACAAATTATGAGAAGAGATCACTCCTTCTAAACGATGTTGTAACTGAAAATTTAAGCTATGGGTGAGCTTCCTAGTTAAACAATATTACACATAAATCCACGCTCAGTAAAATGAAGATTTTTGGATCTGTGGATGATATATATTTCATGAAGAATTTCAATTGGCATATATATTGCTACTTTTTAATGTCTGTTTTGTGTGTGTGTGTGTGTGTATACACACTCTTGTATATATATATATATATATATATATATATATATATATATATATATATATGCACACTCTCCATATATTTCAAAATATGAAATAGATGTGTCTTATGTACAGTCCCAAAATTCATTCATGTTCATGTATGTGGAATTATAATCAAATTTTCAAATTCATTCATGTTCATGTATGTGGAATTATAATCAAATTTTCACAAGATTATTCTCAGAAATATTCATCCACCTGAAATACATATTTGTTTCTTAGGACTGAAAACTAAATTCAGTGAATGGTGCATTCAAATCCTAATATTTCTACATTAACTGACTCAGTTTAACATCAATGCAAGAAGATTCCTATGGGACATGATGTTTATTTTGACGTTCATTTTTACTCAACACTGGTACATTACTATTCCTTCAGTGAATGCACATCAGAGGATATGTATTTCATCTACAATTTCACAAATTTATAAGCATTTGTTTCACTTTCAGTCACTTCCTGCTTCAGAACACATGTATTTCTCCAGGTTTCTTGACTGGTCTTTTTATGAGTCTTTTTTCCAAAAAAAATATTTTCAATTTCCATAATCAATTTTAAGCAAAACTCACACACTCTTCATGATAAACCATAATCCTCATATTACCATTAGATGTAAAACGGGTTGGAATGAATGGTTGTATATCAATATAAGATTTCCTGCATATTTTCACATTTCAATTCAATCCATTATTTGAAGTTGGAACCAGTTATATTATTTATTCACAGTATGGTCTATACATGCATATTCTCCATATTCAAAGACAAAGAGTGCACCTGTTTGTTCCCCGAATACTAATTTATACATCTTCAAAATATTGCTCCCAGAAATGGTGGAAGAAATACTCAGGTCACCTTATCTACATATACATTGTATCACAGTAATATTCTGGACACAAAAAGCAAAAGTCACACTTATGATTGTACCAAAGCCTAAATGGAAACTGAACATGGATTCCTAAAAACATCCAGGTCCAGTTTGCCTAATAGTCTCAAATATCAATCCTATTGGTGACTACGTATTTGTTTCTTCCTAAAATTATATATTCAAACTAAATGCAGTTAATAATGTCTAATCCTATCACTCACTCTATACTTTGGCTGATTTCCTAATGTCTCTATTGATGTCTGTTTTCCTAAATATTTTCCCCAGTTCACCATGTGAGTGACTCTTCACATGTGATGATATTTACTTTCACTCTCTAAGCGAAACCCTATTGATAAAGAATTTTTGGTCCAAATCCTGTACTCACTCTTCTTCTGAAAGCTACTGACTATCTTCCTAATCTTACTGAGTTTCCCTGTTTGAGTGGAAGTTCTCTTTTCCATTCAATCATCCAAGGTACAAGGTCCTATGCCATTGATTATCGATTTATCTGAGACATATATGCGGAACATAATTCAAAGCTAAGTATCACAATCAACAGCTCAATGCCCTTCTGAGCTTCAAATCTTACCTAGATTTCTGTTTTCATACTTATATTTTATGTCTATGTTTTAATAAATATCACAGGTTCCCAATACCATTATTCATCCAGCAGAATGATTCCTAACCCAAATCAAACATGTTATTAAACCCTAAACATACACTGTTCCCACAATCTCACTTAACAAAAGACCAGGGACAGTGTTGGTCTTACAATACAGGAATGTAGGGGATATTCCATATGCTGAAAAACTCAAAGGTCCATGCAGATGTGATCCCTGGAGAAGATATAGGCAGCTATGAAGGACCTTAAAGAGCAAAACTCATCTTCCATTGCAAACAACCTGGTCAGGATGAAGGGTTGTATCTTAATGAGCCTCTCTGTTCTCAATGTAGAGAAAATGGACCAAACCAGGCCTGTGTGGAGAGCTGTTCCTGGGTGCCTATGGTTGATTCACCATTCTAACTTGTGAAAGTGTCACAGGAAGTAGGGGCAGCCTCTATCTCATGGGACCCTTGGAAGCAACTGTTAGGACAAAGTGATTGCCAAGGCAGTGTCCTCATTCACTACCTGAAGTAAGTGATCTCACCTCTCTTCCTTGGTGATGGAACTCTCTGAACTTGTGTGCAGAAGCCAGGCAACCAGAGCCAGTCCCAGTCCCAGTCCCATTGAGGTCACTTGTTTGGATTTACCAAGGACAGAATCAGTGTTTCCTGGAACCTACTGATGTGAGGATGGCCAAATGCCAGGAGAGCTTTGTAGAGGGGCCTTTCCTGAGAAAAAGGTACTTTCCCATTTCTGGCTCCTGACAACGTCACAGATTTGGCCAAGGAGACCATATCTGAGACAGGACAGGCCATTTGGGGGTACATAGTATGGCCTACCAGTCAGACGACACTCAGGATAGTCACAGAATTACTTGGGGGAAGGAGGTGTCTTTGTGGGTGTGGGAGTGAGTTTGTGGTTTTTTCTCATGTTCTGAGAATAAGTAGGAAAGGCAGTTTGTTGGGTTTGGAGTGGACTGTGTCTAGTAATTCCTTTGACAATGTGAGTGTTTCTATATCTGTGTAACTCTCTGTGTCCGTGGTTGTATTCATTAGAAAAGAGAATTCATCTATGGATATGTCCTGTCTAGTAGAAAGAATTCCAGCATTTATCCTGCCTAATTTATGAATGGACTGTGACTTGCCTTATCAATGGGCAACACGTACTATCTTCCTAAGTTCCTGTTTTCTTTCTGAATCTGGCCACTCTCCAGAGTAGGCTCATGGTTTTTTGTCCAAGTTATGTACCACCTCCAACCTCTGTGACATGGCCAATGTATTCTATAGCTGAAAGGAAAGGGAGCATCTCAGAAAACTCAGATATCAGTGTGACAAGGAAAGTCTCAGTGGAGAAAACCGGCTTTGGGCCTTTTGCTTCCCTATTCCTCTGTTGCCCTGAATGTCAGGAAGGTCTTTGCCTCAGGCCACCCCTTTGTGAATCCTGAAGAAAACAGTTTTCAAATGGAAATGAATGGGCATCACCTGTGGCTGTTTGCTAAAATGCTTTGAGAGATATGTGTGTGAATCAGCCTCTTGGCCGTGTGTGAGGCTGTGTCTTAGATATTCAGCGCCTAATGGATCTTAAGAAAGATCCCATGTGTTCATCCAAAACCAAAATGTCTAAAAAATCAGTCATTGTAGATGAAGTTTATTGCCTTTCTCTGTTAGGTTCCTGACCTCCAACAAGTGAATTTGGGCATCCTTTGAATTAATCGAGTTCTTCAAAGCCCTGCAGAGGCTAGCCCATATGTGCTTGGGTTTTCTAATGAATCCAAATCACATAAAGAATCTATACATGACAGTCAGTAGGCCTCAAATTGGAGAAGCAGAGCAGTATTAGTGGCAGGCCTATTAAATCACTCCTTGTTTGCAGGAAGGGTGTCCAGGTCACACTGACTTTAGGCAAATGAGGGCAAGTTAGATTATTTCAGACTCTGTCTTGTGCTTTACCCCTCATGGAAACCTCCAGCCAGAGGTAATGATGAGTGTCTATATGGAAGAAGATGAGGGCAATGTGGGAGTGTTTTGGATTTAATTGTGGTCATTTATTTGGCTGTTGGAAGATAAGACTGGGTCCACCTGGGCTTTAACTCAGGTTTGATTCACCTTAGAGACTGAGTTCTGGAACTGACCTCAGAGAAGTATTCACATGAATTGTGTTGGGATTTTAGGAGGCCACGCATTAGACTTGCCCTTTGAAACTGAGATCTAAGCCCAGGGTGGCTTTCCACAAAGCACTGAGAATGTCAGCCAGGATATACCTGGATTTTATTCTGAAAGACTTGGCAGGCATATTTGAGAGTCAAAACACCCATGGACCTCACATTGTAGACCTCAATGGGCCTGGCCTCATGTGACCTTTAGGCCACTCTTTGGGAAGCATTGCCTGTGAGAGTTCTCCAGATCTTTCATTGAAATGAGCTTCCACAACATTTAATGGTTCATGAATGAATTGAAACCCACTGTGGCTCCAAATTCCTCTTTGAAAAATGGCTAGATAAATACCATGAAATTTTTAAAATTCCCATGACCAGGTGGCACTGGAGAACAGTTAGATCTCCTGATGCTCATCATGAGTGTACCAGACTGGGCCTTGATTTACTGGGTTTCATGAAAATGGCATAGAACAGAGATGCCAGTAAGTTGGAACCTTCTGAGTAGTGCGCCTTGAGCAGTTGTGGGCAGGTGTGTGACAAAACATCTGTGGTGGGGCCATGTGGATCTGCCATTGGCTTCCAAATAGCATGTGATTGACTTGCAGCAGCCAGCAGACCCATTTATGTAAAGGCACCTTGTTATATAGAGAGGTTTCAGGGCAATGTTCAGAATTGGGTTGCAATGGAAAAGGGGGCAATGTAGCAAGCAATGAGTGATAGAAGCCTGGATGGTGCATTCTCCTGCAGACTCTAACCCACCACAAGTGACAGAACTCCCTGCAGCACTGTGTCCCAGTTGAACTCCTTGTATTTTGTAAAGCAAATATCAAACTCACTGTGCAGCAGCAAGAAACACCACGAAAAGTGGAGGATGACCAAATGTCTTCACAGCGACACGGGGAGACACTAAGCCCCCAGTGGCCACAGTTTACCTACAAAGAGAGAATTCAGCACTGCTGCCCCATGTTCATTGGAAAATAAGAAAACATGTCGTCCAGGTCACATAGATGCAGACCCATCTTTGATGGTCTCACTAGAAAGAAAGCTAAAACTTCTGACAACAACTTATATTTCAAGTGCCCAATCTCACATGCAGTTTCTCAAACAGTCTTTAGGCCAGAAGAGCTCCATGTTGGTGTTGTGTTTACCATGTCCCTTGCTTTTGGAAACTCCTCTACCATCTCGAAGTTTGTGAACTCCTGAGCATTTTCCATTCCAGACATGTATTCACAAATTTTCTAACTCTTCTCCTCTAATTGTGTCTTCCTTGGAGCGAAGGTAATGTCAAGGCATTGTTCTGGATCAGAGTGGGAAGTTTTGGGTTGCACATATTTGCACACACATTTGATACAATTTCCAATTTTCCATTCAAAATACAGAATCCCTGACACTATCCCATACCCTACTTGACTCTGGCTACTAATCCTAATATGATGGAGAAAAATAACACAAACAGAATATAAATACAAGCAGTTCAAAGGAGGCATGATGTATATTTGGACTTGCCTTTTACATGATAAAGTTTATGTGTTATAAATCTAGTCAATTTTTAATTAAATAGTTCTCCATGTGTTTTTAAAGTTCAAAATATGTGTATTACTGACTCCCTTTCTCTGTAGCCTATTCAACATATGTATTTTTATATGCACATACTGAAAGCTACCTGGTATCACACCTATATTTTTGTGAGGTGGCTTCCTCAGCAAATACAAATTGTGAGAAGAGATCACTCCTCCTAAACGCTTTGGAACTGAATATTCAACCTATGGGTGAGCTTCCTAGTTGAACAAAATTATACATAAATCCATATTCTGTAAAATATATATTTTTGCATTTGTGGATGATATATATTTCATGATGGATTTCGATTGGCATATATTACTACATTTTAAAGTCTGTGTGTGTGTTTTGTGTGTGTGTGTGTGTGTGTGTATATATAAATATATATATATATATATATATAGTCTCCATATTTTTCAAAATATGAAATATTTGTGTCTTATTTAGAGTCCCAAAATTCATTCATGTTCATGTATGTGGATTTATAATAAAATTTTCACAAGATTATTCTCAGAAATATTCATCCACCTGAAGTACATATTTGTTTCCTAGTACTGAAAACTAACTACAGTGATTGGTGCCTTCAAATCCTAATATTTCTACAGTAACTGAACCAGTTTAACATCAATGCATGTAGAATTCTATTGGACGTGTTGTGTATTTTGACGTTCGTTTTTATTCCACACTGGTACATTACTCTTTCTTAAGTTTATGGACATCATAGGACATATATTTCATCAAAAATTTCGCAAATTTATAGGCATTTGTTTCACTTTCAATCGCTTCCTGCTTCAGAACACATGTATTCCTCCAGGTTTCTTGACTGGTCTTTTCATGAGACTTCTTTCCAAACAAATTATTTTCGATTTTCATAATCAATTTGAAGCAAAGTCACACACTTTTCATGATAAACCAAAATCCTCATATTTCCATTAGATGTATAATGGGTTGGAATGAATGATTGTATATTAATATAAGATTTCTTATTTGTTTTCAAATTTATTTCAATCTATTATTTCAAGTTGAAACCAGTTTTATTATTTATTCACAGTATGGTCTATTCATGCATTTCCTCTGTATTCATAGACACAGGGTGCACCTTTTTGTAGCCCCAATACAAATTTATACATCTTCAAAATATTGCTTCCAGAAATGGTGGAAGAAATACTCATGTCACCTGATCTACATATACATTTCATCACAGTAATATTCTAGACACAAAATTCAAAGGTCACACTTATGATTCTACAAAATCCTAAATAGAAAGTTAACATGGATTACTAAAAACATCCATGTCCAGGGTGCCTTATGCTCTCAAATGTCAATCCGATTGGTGACTACATATTTGTTTCTTCCTAAGATTATATGTTCAACCTCAACCCTGTTGAAAATATCTAATCCTATCACTCACTTTATACTTTGCCTGATTTCCTAATGTCTCTATTGATATCTGCATTCCTACATATTTTCCCCACTTCATCATTGTTAGAGACCCTTCACATGTGCTGTTATTGAAATTCACTCTCTAACCGAAACCCTATTGCTAAATAACTTTTGGTCCAAATCCTATACTCATTGTTCTTCCGATACTTACCGACTATCTTCCTGATCCTACTGACTATCTCTGTTTGAGGGGATGTTCTCTTCTACATTCAATCATCCAAGGTACAAGTTCCTATGCCATTGTATATCAATTTATCTGAGATACCTGTGCAGAACGTAATTCAAGCTAAGTAATCCAATCAAGGACCCAATGACTTTCTGGACTTCAAATCTTACCTGGATTTCTGTTTTCATACTTATATTTCACCTATATATTCTTGTAAGTATTGCAGTTACCCAATACCATTATACATCCCGTACAATGATTCCTAACCCAAATCGAACTGGTTATTAAGCATAACCATACACTGTTCCCTCAATATAACATTACAGAAGAGCTGGAACAGAGTTGGTCTTACAATGCAGGGATGGAGGGGATCTTCCACCTACTTAGAACCTCAATGGTCCATGCAGAAATTATCCCTGGAAAACATGTAGGCAGGTATGAAGGACCTGAGAGAGCAAAGGTCATATTCCATGGCAAACAGCCTGGTCAGGATGAAGGGTTGTGTCTGAATCAGCCTCTCTCTTCTTAATGTAGAGAAGATGGACCAAACCAAGCCTGTGTGGAGAGCTGTTCCTGGGTGACTATGGTTGATATACCATTCTAACTTGTAAAAATGTCACAGGAATTGGGGCAGCATCCATCTCATGGGACCCTTGGAAGCAACTGTTAGGGCAAAGTAGTTGCCAAGGCAGTGACCTCATTCAGTTCCTGAAAAAAGTGACCTCACCTCACTTCCTTTGTAGTGGAACTCTCTTAACTTGGGAACCAGGAAGCTAGGCCCCCAGAGCCAGTGCCAGTCCCAGTTGGCACACTTGATTGGATTTACCAAGGACAGAGTCAGTCTTTATTGGTACCAACTGATGTGAGGATGGCCAAATGCCAGGAAAGCTATGAAGACAGGTGTTTCCTGAGAAAGCAGGTAGTTGTTCTGGCAAAGACACCAAATCTGAGAAAGTACAGGCCATTTCGGGGGAACATGGTATGGCCCACCAGTCAGAGGAAACTCCGGATAATCAAAGACCTACTTCTGGGAAGGAGGTGCTTTGTGGGTGTGGGTGTGAGTTTGTGGTTTTGTCTCATGTTCTGAGAATAGGTAGGGATGGTGGATTGTTTGTTTTTGAGTGGATTGTTTCTAGAAAGTCGTTTGACATGGCGAGGGTTTCTAAAAGTGTATCCCACTGTGTCCGTGGTTGTTGACATTTGAAAAGAGAATGCATCAATGGAAGTGCCCTGTCTAGTAGAAAGCTACCCAGCATTCATCCTGCACAATTGATGAATGGACTGCAGCTTGCCTTATGAATGGACAACACCTACTATCTTCCTAAGCTCCAGTATTCTTCCTGAATTCTGGCCACTCTCCGGAATAGTCTCATGGTTTGGTGTCCAAGATATGTACCGCCTCCAAGCTTTGTTACATGGCCATGTACTGGATAGCTGAAGGCAATGGGAGCATCTCAGAAAACTCAGATATCAGTGCGACCAGTAAAGCCTCAGTGGAGAAACCCTGCTTTCTGCCTTTTGCTAACCTTTTGTTCTGTTGCCCTGAATGTCAGGAATTTCTTTGCCTCAGGCAACCCCTTTGTAAAGCCTGAAGAAAACAGTTTTCAAATGAAAATGAATGGGCATCACCTGTGGCTGTTTGCTTAATTGCTTCAAAAGGGATGTGTCTGAATCTGCCCCTTGGCCCTATGTGAGGCTGGGGCTTAGATTCTCGGCACCTGACAGATCTACAGAAAGATCCCATCTCTGAATCCAAAACCAAAATGGCCATAAGAGCAGTCAATGTGGATGAAGTCTCTTGCCTTCCTCTGTAAGTCCTGACCTCTATCAAGTGAGAATAGATATCATTTGGGTCAAATGAGTTTTTCAAAGCCCTGAAGAGGCTAATGCATAGGTGCTTGGATTTTCTCATGACTCCAATTCACACAAAGAATTTATACTCAACAATCAGTACAGTCAAAATGGAGAAGCAGAGCAGTATTAAGGGCAGGCCTATTTGATCACTCCTGGTTCACAGGAAGGGTGTCCAGGCCACCCTGACTTTAGGCAATTGAGGGGTAAGTGAGCTTATTTTGGACACTGTCTTGGGCTGCATCCCTCATGAAAACCTGCAGCAAGAGGTTATGATGAGTGTCTCTATGGCAGAAGATGAGGGTCATGTGGGAGTGTTTTGGTTTCAATTGCGGTCATTTGTGTGGCAGTGGAATAGGCCACTAATGAGATTCGCCCTTCTAAACTGAGATCTAGCTCACTCCTTGGGAAAAATTGCCTGTGAGAGTTCTCCAGATCTTTTATTGAAATGAGCTTCCTCACCATTTAATGGTTCCTGAATGAATTGAAACCCACAGTGCTTCCAACTTCATCCTTGAAAAGTGGCTACATAAATACCATGAATTTTTTGCCATTCCAATGACCAGGTGGCACTGGAGAACCTTTGATGTCCTTTTGCTCATCATGAGTGTACCAGATAGTGCCTTGATTGTCTGGGTTTCATGAAAATGGTGTAGAACAGAAATGCCAGTAACTTGTAGCCTACTGAATAGTGGTGTGTGTGCAGGTGGTGTGCAGGTGTGTGATAAAACATCTCTTGTGGGGCCATGTGGATCTGCCATTACTTCCAAAGGGCTTGAGACTGACATGATGCATCCAGCAGAACCTTATATGTCTGAAACCTCTCCATGTGAAGGCATCTTTTTATATGGAGATTTTCAGGGCAATGTTCAGAATCAGGTTGCTATGATCAAGGGGGCAATCTATGTGGGATAGAATCCTGGTTGGTGAATTCTCCTGCAGACCCTGACCCACCATACATGACAGAACTCCCTCCAGCACTGGGTCTCAGTTGAACTCATTTTATTTAGTGAAACAAATACCAAACTCCCAGTGCAGCGGCAAGAAACACCATGAAAAGTGGAGGATGAACAAATGGCTTCACAGTCCACACGGGGAGACACTTAGCCTTCAGTGGCCACAGTTTACCTACAAAGAGTGAATTCAGCACTGCCGCCTCATGTCTTTTGGAAAATAAGAAACCATGTTCTCCAGGTTACATAGATGCAGACACAGCTTTGATGCTTTCACTAGAAATGAAGCTAAAGCTCCTGACAAAAACATATATTTCAAGGATCTTCTAGCTTTCAGAGTCTGTGTTGAAATATCAGCTGTTATCCTGATTGCTTTACCCCTAAATGTAATCTGCTTCCTTTCAATTGTAGCTTTTAAAATTCTCTCTTTATTCTGTACGTTGGGTATCTTCATTATAATGCGTCTAGGTGTGGATCTCTTATGATTTTGCACATTCGGCGTCCTGTTGGCTTCTAGGACTTGGGAGTCTGTCTCATTCTTCAAGTCTGGGAAGTTTTCTCGTATTATTTCATTAAATACATTGCTCGTTCTTTTGGTTTGGACCTCTATACCTTCCTGTATCCCAATGACTTTTAAGTTTGGTCTCTTTATGTTATCCCATATTTCACGGATGTTCTGTTCATGGTTTCTTAACAGTCTTGCTGAGCTGTCTATGTTCTTTTCAAGTTGAAATACTTTGTCTTCATTGTCTGATGTTCTATCTTCTAAGTGTTCTACTCTGATGGTAGTGTTCTCAATTGAGTTTTTAAGTTGTTTTATTGCTTCCTGCATTTCTAGGATTTCTGTTTGTCATTTTTTACAACTTCTATCTCCCTGTATAATTGATCTTTTGCTTCTTGGATTTGTTTGTGTAATTCATTGTCGAAGTGATCTTTCATTGTCTGATTTTGCTGTCTAATGTCTTCCTTGAGACTCGAGTTATCTGAAGCATGTATATCCTGAGTTTTTTATCTGACATTCCATCTGCTGCAGCTATTACCTCTTCTAAAGTTGTGTTGACCTGCATTGCTTGTGGTCCTTTTTTCTTTGTCTTTTCATATGGCTCGCGTTTCTTTCTGCTTGGTGAAACTGTTGTGATTTTGAAATTTTCCCCCTATATATTTATATTGCTCTTGTATATTTGAAAAGTCTTCCTTGCAGGTGCGGGGTGTGGCTGTTGTGCTCTTCCAATTGGGGTGATCTATCTACCATGCTGATGGGCCGCTGGGCCTGTTCTCCTGATCGGTCGCAGGTCTGCCTACCCTGCAGGCGCGGGAAGCGGCTCTGCTAAGCCCCTCCTCTAATTGGTGTGACGTGTGTACCACACCCATGGACCCCTGGGGTGTTCTGCCAGTCGGTCTCAGGTCTGCCTACCTTAGAGGCGCGGGCGGCGGCTCTGCTCTGCCCCTACTCCAATTGGGGTGACGTGACTACCATGCCGGCGGGTGGGTGGGCCTGTTCTGCCGTCGGTCGCAGGTCTGCCTACCTTACGGGCATGGGCGATGGATCTGCTCTGCCCCTACTCCAAATGGGGTGAAGTGTCTGCCGCGCTGGCAGGCCGCTGGGCCTCTTCTGCTGGTCGGGTGCAGATTTGTCTACCTTGAGGGCGCGGGTGGTGGCTCTGCTCTGCCGCTACTCCAATTGGGGTGTCGTGACTACGAAGCCGGCAGGTTGCTGGGCCTGTTCCGGGCACCATGGGCAAAGACTCTGCTCTGCGCCTACTCCTATTGGGGTTATGTGACTACCATGCCGGTGGGCCACTTGGATTGTACTAGGTGCTGGAGAAGGCTCTGCTCTGGAATTACTCCAATTGAGGTGACGTGACTACCATGCCTGCTGGTCGCTAGGCCTGTTCTGGGCACCTGTGGTGGCTCTCCTCTGCCTCTATTCCAATTGGAGTGAAGTGAGTATCATGCAGGTGTGTCGCTGGGCCTGTTCCAGGCATGGGCATCGGCTCTGCTCTGCCCCTCTGGCTTGATGACAAAGTGAGAGAGACTCGAGTGTTTCTGACTCACTTTCTTTACCAGGAGACCAACTGTTTCTGTCACCGCTGGTATTAATGAAGTTATCTCCTCCGCTGCTTTCTGATGACATCAGATCTCTGCCATGTTGGTATCCCATGCAAAAGGCAGCATTTCGTTCCCTTTGCTGGGTGACCAAAGCAATGGGTGAGTCCTGACTTGCCCTCACAAGCCTCGTCTCAATCCTGTTGCCACTGCCTATGAAGGCTCGGTTGATATTTACCTCCACATTATTCAGCAAGACCCGGACCGGGAAGCAGTTTCCACGGGTTCTTGAGCCCTGGGCCAGATCAGTTCAGGGAGGCCAAATTTGGCCGCTCTGGGCTCAGTGTATGTTCTAATAGGAGCAGGCTCCAAGACGCAGTTTCTGCGGGTTCTTTAGCACTGAGCCTGAGTAATTTGTCTGCAAAGCAAAGGTGAATGGAATCCTGAAATTACCTGTTCTATAGCTGAATGAGCTGCGATCAGTCGAAAACAGGGATGGTGACGTCAGCTCTTCAAGATGGTGGACGCTGGCTTCCTCTGTGGTCTGACCGGTATGGAGAACGGAATTGGACCACATCCATCCCCGTCTCAATCCCAGAATTCAGCACTGAGCACAGTAATTGCATAGCGGGCAGGAGCCCATAGAATCCGCACCACTGTATATTTGCGATGCTATTTCGTCTTTTCCCAGTGCGCGCAACACACTCTAGCTGCAGGGCAATTTGCTGAATAAGCAGCATGACCCTCCGTGCGGAAAAATCATTCGCGTTTGAGCCCCCGTAGCTGATCCTCGTGAGATGGATATATGTCCACTAGGTTTTGGAGCACCCCAAATTTGCTGAAAATTCCTAACAAGATAGGTTTTAGCCGTTCTAACTCGTCATTTTCCCGCACAGTGACGTGGTACATGGGGGTAATGCACTCCATTCGCCGCCATCATGTGATCCCCCAAAGTTAGTTTTCAGTAGAAGAAAAAAAATATGTATTTCAGGTGGAGGAATATTTCTGAGAATAATCTTGTGAAAAGTTGATTATAAATCCACATACATGAATATGAATGAATTTAGGGAGGGTATAAAAAGAAAAATATACTAAATATTTTGAAAAATCTGGAGAGTGACTATATATATATATATATATATATATATATATATATATATATATATATATACACACAGACACACACACACACAGACATTAAAAAGTAGCATTATGTATGTGAATTGAAATTCACCATGAAATATATATCATCCACAGATCCAAAAATATTCATTTAAATGTACATGGATTCATGTTGTTTAAATAAAAAGCTCACCCATATGTTGAATTTTCAGTTCCAACAGCGTTAAGTAGGAGTGATCTCTTCTCACAATTTGTATCTGCCAAGCCAGCCACCTCACCAAATGTACGACTGATACCAGGTAGAATTCTGTATGTGCTTATAAAAATACATGTGATGAATAGGCTACAGAGAAAGGGAGACAGTTATTCACATATTTGTTAACTTTGAAAACACATGGAGAACTATTTCAATTAAAATTCGCTAGATTTATAACACCTACAATTTATCATACGAAAGGCAAGTCCAATTATACACCATGCCTCCTGTGAACCTCTTGTATTTGTATTCTGTTTGGGTTATTATTCTCCATCAAATTAGGATAAGAAGTCAAAGTCTAGTAGGGCATGTGTTAGTGTCAGGGATTCAGTATTTCGAATGGAAAATTGGAAAATGTATCCAATGTGTATGCAAATATGTGCTACACAAAAATCTTCCCACTCTCATTCAGAATAATGCCTTGACATTACCTTCGCCGTACATAAGACACAATTAGAGGAGAACATTTAGAAAATCTGTGAATACATATGTGGAATGGAAAATGCTCAGAAGTTCACAAATTTGGATTTGGTAGAGGAGTTTCCAAAAGTAAGGGACAGGGTAATCACTCCAAAAACATGAATTTCTGCCAGCCTAACATCTGAAGAAACTGCCTGTGAGGTTGGGCAATGAAATATATGCTGTTGTCAGAAGCATTAGCTTCATATGTAGTGAGACCATCAAATCTGGTTCTGCATCTATGTGACCTGGATGACATGGTTTCTTATTTTCCAATAAACATGAGGCAGCAGTGCTGAATTTTCTATTTGTAGGTATACTGTGGCCACTGGATTCTAGGTGTCTCCCCGTGTGGACTGTAAATTCATTTGGTCATCCTCCACTTTCGTGGTGTTTCTTGCTGCTGCACTGGGAGTTTGGTATTTGCTTCATTAAATACAAGGGTTCACCTGGGACACAGTGCTGAAGTGAGTTCTGTCAAGTGTGGTGTGTCGAGTTCTGCAGGAGAATGCACCAACCAGGCTTCTATCCCACATAACTTGCCCTATTGACCATAGCATCCTGATTCTGAACATTGCCCTGAAACCTCTCCATATAACAATATGCTTTTACATATAAGGTTCTACTGACTGCAAAATGTCAGTCACAATCCATTTGGAAGCCAATGGCAGATCCACATGCCCCCACCACAGATGTTTTATCACACACCTGCCAACCACTGCTCTAGAACAACTACTCAGCAAGATCCAACTTACTGGAATCTCTGTTCTACACCATTTTCATAAAACCCAGTCAATCAAGGCACTGTCCTGTATACTCATGATCAGCAAGAGGACATCCGAATGTTCTCTAGTGCTACCCGGTCATGGGAATTTCAAAAATTTCATGATATTGATATAGCCAATTTTCAAGGATGAAGTTGGAGGCACTGTGGATTTCAATTCACTCAGAAACCATTAAATGAAAACTCTGGAGAATTCTTACAGGCAAGGCTTCCAAAAGTGGCCAAAAGTCAGATTAAGCCAGGCCCATTGAGGTCTACAAAGTATGGTCCATGTGTGTTTTGACTCTCAAATATGGCTGCCAAGTCTTTAAGAATAATATCATGTGTTATCCTGGCTGAGATTCCCTGTGCTCTGTGGAAAGTCAACTAGGGCCTAGATGTCACTTTCCAAGGGCAACTCTCATGCATGGCCATCTAAAATTCCAACACAATTCCTGGCAATAATTCTCTGAGATCAGTAAAAGAACTCAGTCTCTAAGGGGAATCACACCAGAGTGCAAGCCTAGGTGGACCCAGTGATCTCTTCCAACCGCCAGACAAATGTCCACAATTAAAACCAAAACACTCTCACATGGCCCTCATCTTCTTCCATATAGACACTCATTATATCCTCTGGCTGGAGGTTTCCATAAGAGATGCAGCCCACGACAGTGTCCAAAATAAGCTCCTTGCACTGCATTTGCCTAAAGTAAGGGTGGCCTGGACTCTCTTCCTGTGAACCAGGAGTGATCAAATAGGCCAACCTTTAATATTGCTTGGCTTCTCCAACTTGAGGCCTTCTAGCTTTGGGGTTTAGATTCTTTAAGTGAATTGGAGTCATGATAATCAAGCACCTATGGCCTAGCCTCTGCAGGGCTTTGAAGAACTCATTTGACCCAAAGAATCCCTATTCTCACTTGATGGATATCTGGAACCTACCAGAGGAAGGCAAGAGAGTTCATCAACAATATCTGATCTTTTTGCCATTTTGGTTTTGGATGCACGCATGGGATCTATCTTTAGATCCATCAGGTGATGAGAATCTAAGCCACAGCGTCACACAGGGCCAACAGGCTGATTCAGACATATCCCAATCCTAAGCAATTAAGCAAAGAGCCACAGGTGATGCCCATTCATTTCCATTTGAAAACTGTTTTCTTCAGGGTTCACAAAGTGGTGGCTTGAGGCAAAAAACTTCCTGACATTCAACAGAACAATAGTTAAGCAAAAGGACCAAAGCAGGGTTTCTCCACTGAGACTTTCCTGGTCAACAGATATCTGAGATTTCTGAGATGCTAGCCATTTCCTTCAGCTATCCAGTACATAGCCATGTCACAGATCTTGGAGGTGGTACAAATCTTGGACACAAAACCATGATACTATTCTGGAGAGTGGGCTGAATTGAGAGAGAAAACAGGAAATTAGGAAGCTTGTAGGTGTTGCCCATCCATAAGGCAAGCCAGAGTTCACTCATGAATTGGGCAGGATGAATGCTGGGAAGCTTTCTACTAGACAGGACACATCCATTGATGCATTGTCTTTTCTAATGTCTACAACAATGGACTCAGTGGGATACACACACATAGAAACACTCACCTTGTCAAAGGACTTAATAGAAATATTCCACACCATACCAAACAAACCGCCTTTCCTACCTATTCTCAGAAAATGATCCACTACCTTCTTTCTCAGGGAAAGCCCCTCTTCAGAGGTTTCCTGGCATTTGGACATCCTCACATCTGTAGGTACCAAGAAAGACTGACTCTGTCCTTGGTAATTCCAAACATGTGAGACCACTGGGACTAGAACAGGGACTGTCTCTGGGTGCCTGGCTTCCTGGATCCCAAGTTCAGAGAGTTCCCTCACCAAGGAAGTGAGGTGAGATCACTTTCTTCAGGATCTGAATGATGTCACTGCCTTGGCAACCACTTTGTTGCTTCCAAAAGTACCATGAGGTGGAGGCTGCCCCGATTTTCATGTGGCACTTTCTCTAGTTAGAATGTTATATCAACCATAAGCACCCGGGAACAGCTTCCACACAGGACTGGTTTGGTCCATGTTCTATACATTAAGAAGAGAGAGAATGATTCAGACACAACCCTTCATCCTGACCAGGATGATTGCCATGGAAGTTGACTTTTGCTTTCTGAGGTACTTCATAGCTGCCTTCATCTTCACCAGGGATTATTTCTGCATGAACATTTGAGTTTCTCAGCAGGTGAAGATCCCCTAGATTCCTGTAGTTTAATACCCACACTGTTCCTGCTCTCCTGCAAAGTTAGTGTATGGTTAGGGTTAATAATATTTTCGATTTGGGTTAGGAATCATTCTGCAGGATGAATAATGGGATTGGGAACCTGTGATATTTGTAAGAATATATAGGTGAAATATATGTATAAAAACGGGAATCTAAGAAAGATTTGAAGCCCAGAAGGGCATTGGGCCCTTGGTTTGGATACTTAGTGTTGAATAATGTTCTGTACAATTGTCTCAGTTAAATCGAAATACAATGGCATAGGACCTTGTACCTTGGATGATTGAATGTAGAAGAGAACATCCAGTCAAAAAGGGATAGTTGGTAGGATTAGGAAGATAGTCAGTAGGTTTAGGAAGAAGAGTGAGTATATGATTTGGAAAAAAAAGCTTCTTTAGCAATAGGGTTTTGTTTAGAGAGTGAATGTAAATGTCAGCACATGTGAAGAGTAAGCCAAAATGATGAACTGGGGAAAATATGTAGGAAAGCAGGTGTCAATAGAGACATTACTAAATCAGGCAAAGTAAAAAGTGAGGGATAGGATTAGACATTTTCAACAGGCTTGAGTTTGAATATATAATCATAGGAAAAACAAATATGTCGTCATGAATGGGAATGACATTTGAGAGCATTAGGCAACCTGGACATGGATGCTATTAGTTATCAACATTCACTTTCCTTTTAGGCTTTGGTACAATCATAAGTGTGATATTTTATTTGTTTGTTGTTCAGAATATTACTGTGATAAAATGTATATGTAGATCAGGTGACATGAGTATTTCTTTCACCATTCCTGGGAGCAATAATTTGAAGACGCATACATTAGTATTAGGGGCACAAAGAGGTGTAACCTCTGTCTATGAATATAGAGATAATGCATGAATAGACCATACTATGAATAAATAACATAACTGATTCCACTTTAAATAATGGATTGAAATGACATGTGAAAATATATAAGAAATCTTATATTGATATACAATCATTCATTCCAACCAGTTATATATCTAATGGTAATATTAGGATTATGATTTATGATGAATGGTGTTTGAGTTTTGCTTTATAAGTGATGATGTTAAACGAAAGTAATGTGTTTGGAAAGAAGTCTCATGAAAAGACCAGTCAAGAAACATGGAGGAATGCATGTGTTCTGAATCAGGAAGTGATTGATCGTGAAACAAATGCCTATAAATTTTCTAATTTGTGACTGAAATATATATCCTATGATGTGGATAAACTGAAGACATAGTAACGTACAAGTGTTGAATAAAAATGAAAGTCAAAATACACATCATGTCCCCTAGGAATCTACTTGCATTGATTTTAAACTGGCTAAGTAAATGTAGAAATAATAGGGTTTGTATGCACCATTCACTGAATTTAGTTTTCAGTACTAGGAAACAATATGTATTGCAGGTGGATGATTATTATGAGAATAATCTTGTGGAAAGTTGATTATAAATCCACAGATATGAATATGAATGAATTTAGGGAGTGTATAATAAGACACATATATTTCATATTTTGAAAAATCTGAAGAGTGTGTGTATATATATATATATATATATATATATATATATATATATATATATTTATATATATATATACAAACACGCACATGCACAGATATTAAAAAGTAGCAATACAGGAGATCCATTATGAAGGCAGGCATGGAGAAATCAAGTCTCTGATCTCTTCAGCTGCACGGGCATAGGAAGTCATAAACTGTCTAAATGCTGTTTGCTCAGAATCACTAGGCAATGTTGACCTGTTGTGAATCTGGGGCGAACAGTCTGGGCCCCTCAGAACACACACAGAGCCCGGATTGGCTGCATTCAAGCTTAGATTCGTCTGGTTTTTGTGACTCAGCACTAACATTCCCGCTGAAATAACTGGTTGGGCTTTCTGAATTGACAGAGTTAAAAGACAACTGAGCCTTCATAGGCAGTGGCCACAGGATTGAAATGGGGCTTGGGAGAGATAGTCAGGACCCACCCATTGCATTGGTCACCCAGCAAAGGGAACAAACGGTCACCATTTTAATGGGATACCACCATGGCATAGAACTGACATTACAGGCGGAGGAGATAACTTCATTGAAACCAACGCGACAAGTGTGTAATCCCATTGCCATCTCTCTCAACACTACGGGGAAACCTCAAGGGCCCCTCCCAGCTCTCCCAGGAGCACGATAGCCAGACCTAGGGAAACAGGATTGGCTCGGGACTTGCGGCGTGGAATTCCCGGCTACCACTCCCACCAGTGCTGACAATTGAGGTCTCTTACACCACCTACCAGGGGCATGGCTCCCGGAAGACAGGAAAATTCGCTGGCGGTTCTCAGGACAAAGCTCTACAAACTTAGGGTCTGAGGGAGGCAAACAGGGAGAGTGTGCCCAGGCGTTCATTAAAACAGGGCTACCAGGAGCAGAGGCCTGGTGTGTAACCAGTATTGTGGTGAGCGTCAAAGGTGAGCGGGGCCTGGCTTGAGGAAGCACAAGAGAAGGCCCTAGGCACTCAGGATTGGAGACCCGCCGAGTCTGGGAGGAAGAGCTGCTGCACAGTGATTTGTTCCCACTTATTTAGAGGAGAAGCTTGGCCCAGTGCACACAGCTCCACCTACTGGAAGAGAAGTTAATTGAACTCTAGTACTGCATGTATTATTATTATTATATTATTTGTATGTTTTTCTTTTTCTTTCATTTTCATTTTTGTTGTTGTTCTTTAACTTTTTTAATGTTTTTTATTTTTTTAATTTTTTATTTCATTATTATTATTATTATTTTAAATTTTAATTTTCATTTTTTAATTATCATTATTACTTAAAATTTTCATTCTTAATTTTCTATTTTTTTCTTTTGTCTTTTCATTTCTTTTCAATTTTATTATACCCCTTCCTTGAATTCTACCTGGATACTCTCATTCTCTTTAGTGACTTCTTCCCTTCCCTTCTAATATCTTTCCTTCCAAGCATCAAATAAATTTATAAGAGTAAGCAGTAACTCAGTAGTCAAACAGAACAAGAAGTAACATGAGCAGCATAAAAAAGCAAGGAAGAAAAAAAGTACAAACAATGAAGGACAGCCTAAATATTCAAGAGCACCTAGAGTCATCAGAAAAATGGTCATATAAAGAACTCAAGGAATACCTTAGACAGATGGAATGGAACCTTAAAGAGGATACGAGACAGCAAAAACGAACAGTGAAAGAACGCATTGAAAATGAATTACATAAACAGATAAAATAAGAAATTAAGCATCTTTATCAGGAGATAGAGATTATTAGAAAAATCAAACAATAATTCTAGAAATGAAGGAAATGATAAACCAAATTAAAAACTCAATTGAGAGTATCACTAACAGAGTGGAGCAAGTAGAAGACAGAATGTCAGATAATGAAGACAAAATATATCATCTTGAAAAAACTCTATCCAAGAAAGAAATGCTGTAAAAAATTATGAGAAAACATCCAAGAGATATCGGATAACATTAAAAAAACAAACTTATGAGTCATCCCGAAAGAGGAAGGTACAGAGATTCAAACCAAGGGAATGAGTAACCTGCTGAATGAAATAATTAGAGAAAACTTTCCAAAAATAAAAATGGAAACAGATAAACAAATTGTAGATGCTTACAGGACACTGAGCACACAAAATCACAGTAGACCAATGCCAAGACACATTGTTATGAAGATATCCAATATACAAAACAAAGAGAAAATATTAAAACCTACCAGAGAAAGGAGGCAGATTACAATCAGGGGTAAAACAAAAAGCTTAACAATGGTTTTTTTTTTATCACAGATGCTGGAAGTGAGAAGATCCTGGAACAACGTACTTCAAACACTGAAAGACAATGGATGCCAACCAAGAATTATGTATCCAGCAAAATTAAGCTTAATGTAAGACAACAAAATAAAAATATTTCATGATAAACAAAAGCTAAAAGAATATGCAGCCAGAAAACCAGCATTGGAAAGCATCTTGAGCAAAACACTACACGAGGAAGAAATGAAAATCAACAATGTAAACCATCAGTGGGAAGTGCCTCAGTAATGACAGAGGGCGGGAAAAGCTAATCATGGAGAAACAAACTAATTTAAAAAAAAAGATATAAGCAAATATGGGTGGCAGTACAAACCATATATTAATAGTAACTCTAAACGTTAATGGCTTAAACTCTCCAATAAAGTGACATAGGCTTGTAACTTGAATTAAAAAAAAACAAATCCAACAATAAGTTGCCTCCAGGGGACACATCTGAATGGAAAAGACATACACAAGCTGAAGGTGAAAGATTGGGAAAATTTATACCATGCACACAGTCCTCGTAACCAAGCAGGGGTGGCCATCCTCCTATAGAATAAAATCGACCTCAAGACTAATTTAATCAAAAGGGATAAGGAAGGACATTATATACTGTTAAAAGAAACCATTCACTGACAAGACATAACAATTATCAATATTCACGCAGCAAATAATGGTGCTGCGACGTTCATTAAACAAATTCTCCTCAAGTTCAAGAATCAAATAGACCACAGTACAATAATTATGGGTGACTTCAACTCACGTCTCTCACCATTGGACAGATCCTCCAAACAAAAGTTGAATAAAGAAACTATAGAACTCAATATCACAATCAATACCCTAGACTTAAGTGACATATATAGAATATATCAACCATCATCAAGTGGATATACTTTTTTCTCAGCAGCACAGGGATCCTTCTCAAAAATAGACCATATGTTTTGCCATAGGGCAACCCTCAGTAAATATAAAGGGGAGGAGATAATACCATGAATTTTTTGTGATCATAATGGAATGAAACTGGAAACCAATGATAAAAGAAAAAAGAAAAAATCATACATTACATGCAAAATGAACAATATGTTACTGAATGATCAATGGATTACAGAAGACATAAAGGAGGAAATCAAAAAATTCTTAGAGATAAATGAAAATACAGACACAACATATCAGATTCTATGGGACAAAGTGAAAGAAGTTTTAAGAGGTAAATTCATCTCCTGGAGGTCATTGCTCAAAAAAAGAAAGAAAAAAAAAAAAACAACAAATAAATGAGCTCACGCTTTATCTCAAAGCCCTAGAAAAGGAAGAGCAAAACAATAGCAAATGTAGCAGAAGGCAAGAAATAATTAAAATCAGAGCGAAATTGAAACAAAAGAAACTATTGAAAAAATTAACAAAACTAAAAGTTGGTTCTTCAAAAAGATAAATAAGATCGACAGACCCTTAGCAATGCTAATGAAGAGAAGAAGAGAGAGAACTCAAATTACTAACATACGGGATGAAAAAGGCAATATCACAACAGATGCAACATAAATACAGAAGAAAATTAGAAATTATTTGGAAACCTGTATTCCAATAAAATAAAAAATAGTGAAGACATTGATAAATTTCTTAAGTCATATGATTTGCCCACACTGAGTCATAAGGGAACACACAATTTAAACAGACCAATATCAATGGATGAAGTAGAAGAAGCAATCAAAAGACTACCAACCAAGAAAAGCCCAGGACCGGATGGGTATACAGCAGAGTTTTACAAAACATTTAAAGAAGAATTAATACCATTACTTTTCAAGTTATTCAGGAAATAGAAAAACTGGGAGCTCTGCCAAATTCGTTCTATGAGGACAACATCACCCTGATTCTGAAACCAGACAAAGACACCTCAAAGAATGAAAACTACAGACAAATATCTCTGATGAACCTAGATGCAAAAATCCTCATTAAAATTCTGGCGAATTGGATACAAAGGCACATCAAAAAAATTGTGCACCATGATCAACTAGGATTCATCCCTGGGATGCAAGGCTGGTTCAATATATGGAAATTAATAAATGTTATTCACAACATCATTGGACTTAAAGATAAGAACCATATGATCATCTCGATAGACGCAGAAAAAACATTCAACAAAGTAGAGCATTCCTTTATGTTCAAAACATTTTAAAAACTAGGGATAACAGGAACTTACCTCGACATTGTAAAAGCTATCTATGTTAAGCCTCAGGTTAGCATCATTCTGAATGGAGAAAAATTGAAGGCATTCCCTTTAAAATCTGGAACAAGACAGGGATGTCCTCTATCACCACTTCTATTCAATATAGTTCTCGAAAAACTGGCCAGAGCAATTAGAGAGATGAAAGACATTAAAGGCATAAAAATAGGAAAAGAAGAACTTAACTTATCACTATTTGCAGATGACATGATTCTATACATAGAAGATCCAAAAGGGTCTACAGAAAAAACTACTAGAACTAATAAATGAATGCAGCAATGTGGCAGGATAGAAAATCAACATGCATAAATCGAAGGCATTTCTGTATATTAGCGACAAAACTTCTGAAACAAAAATGAGTCAAAACACTGCATTCCCAATTTCCTCAAAATAATTAAATACTTGGGAATCAACCTAACAAAAGAGGTGAAAGATTTATATAATGCAAACTACAGAACCCTAAAAAGAGAAATAGAATAAGATCTTAGAAGATAGAAAAATATACCCCGTTCATGGATAGGAAGAACTAACATCATCAATATGGCTATATTACCAAAAGTTCTCTACAGGTTTAATGCAATGCCAATCAAAATCCCAAAGGAATTTTTTGTAGAAATAGATAAAGCAATTATGAAATTCAAATGGAAAAATAAAAGACCCAGAATAGCAAAAGCAATTCTAAGCAGGAAGTGTGAATCAGGCAGTATAGCAATACCAGATTTCAAACTATATTACAGAGCAATTATAATAAAAACAGCATGGTACTGGTACCAAAACAGGCGGGTGGACCAATGGTACAGAATGGAGGACACAGCGACTAATCCAAAAAGCTACAACTATCTTATATTTGATAAAAGAGCTAATGGCCTGCAATGGAGGAAGGATGGCATCTTCATCAAATGGTGTTGGGTAAACTGTAAATCCATATGCAACAAAATGAAACTGAATCCCCTCCTCTCGCCCTGCACAAAAGTTAACTCAAAGTGGATCAAGGAGCTAGATTCAAATCAGAGTCTCTGCGTCTGATAGAAGAAAAAGTTGGCTCAGATCTACATATTGTGTGGTCAGGCTCCAAATTCCTTAATAGGACACCCATAGAACAAGAGTTAATAACAAGAATCAAGAAATGGGACTTACTTAAACTGAATTTTTTTTTTCTCAGAAAGAGAAACAATAAGAGAGGTAAATATGGAGCCTACATCATGGGAACAAATTTTTAGTCCTCACCCTTCACATGGAGCCCTAATATCTAGAGTATACAAAGTATACAAAGAACTCAGAAAATTAGACAATAATATAACCAATAACCCAATGGGCCAAGGACCTGAACAGAAACTTCTCAGAGGAGGACATAGAATCAATTAACAAGTACATGAAAAAATGCTCTCCATTTCCAGCAGTAAGAGAAACGCAAATAAAAACCACCCTAAAATACCATCTCAATCCAGTGAGATTGGCAGCCATAATGAAGTCAAACAACAACAAGTGCTGGCGAGGATGTGAGGAAAAGGGTACTCTTGTACATTGCTCGTGGGACTGAAACTGGTGCAGCCAATTTGGAAAGGAGTATGGAGTCTCCTGTGAAAGCTTGGAATGGAAGCACCATTTGACCCAGCTATTGCCCTTCTTGGACTATTCCCTGAAGACCTTAAAAGAGCGTACTACAGTGATACTGCCACATCGATTTTCATAGCAGCACAATTCACAATTGCTACACTGTCGAACCAACCCAGATGCCCTTCAATAGATGAATGGATAAAAAAAAATGTGACCTTTGTATACTATGGAGGATTACGCAGCACTAAATATGACAAAATCATGGAATTTGCAGGGAAATGCATGGCAATAGAGAAGATTATGCTTAGTGAAGCTAGCCAATCCCTAAAAAACAAATACCAAATATCTTCTTTGATATAATGAGAGCAACTAAGAACAGAGCAGGGAGGAAGAGCATGAAGAAAAGATTAACATTAAGCAGAAACATGAGGTGGGAGGGAAAGGGAGAGAAGAGGGAAATTGCATGGTAATGGAGAGAGACCCTTATTGTTACACAAAATTACATATAAGAGGTTGTGGGAAAATAAACAACGAGAGAAATGAATTAGAGTAGGTATGGTAGAGAGAAAAGATGGGAAGAGAAGGGAGGGGGGATAGTAGAGTATAGGAAAGGTAGCAGAATACAACATTAACTAATAGGGCATTATGTAAAAATATGGATGTTTAACTGATGTGATTCTGCAATCTGTATTTGGAGTAAAAATGGGAGTTCATAACCCACTTGAATCTAATGTATGAAATATGATATGTCAAGAGCTTTGTAATGTTTTGAGCAACCAATAAAAAAAGTAGTGATATATATGCCAATAGAAATTTATCATGAAATATATATAATCAACAGACTGAAAAATATTAATTTTACTGAACATGAAATTATGAATAATGTTATTCAACTAGGAAGCTCACCCATAGGTTGAATTTTCAGTTCCAACAGCGTTTAGGAGGAGTGATCTCTTCTCTCAATTTGCATCTGCAAATTCAGCCACCTCACAAGTGTATACGAGTGATATCAGGTAGGATACTATATGTGCATATAAAAATACATGTGCTGAATAGGCTACAGAGAAAGGGAGACAGGGATTCATATGTTTGTTAATTTTAAAAACACATGTAGAACTATTTCAACAAAAAATTGACTAGATTTATAACTCCTACAAAATATAATGCAAAAGGCAATTCCAACTATACACCATGCCTCCTCTGAACTGCTTGTATTCTATTCTTTTTGGGTTATTTTTCACCATCATATTAGGATCATAATTCAGAGTCTAGTAGGGTATGGGTTAGTGTCAGGGATTCAGTATTTCAAAATAAAAATTGAAAAATGAATCCAGTGTGTGTGTAAATATGTGCTACACAAAAATCTTCCCACTCACATCCAGAACAATGCCTTGACATTACCTTCACACAAGTAAGACACAATTATAGTAGAAAAGTGTGAAAATCTATGAATACATATATTTAATGGAATATGCTCGGGAGTTCACAACCTTGGAGGTGGTAGAGGCGTTTCCAAAAGTAAAGGACAGGGTAAACACTCCACAAACAAAGAGCTCTGCTGGCCTAAGACTTCTTGGAATACGGCTTCTGAGGTTGGGCACTTGAAATATATGTTGTTGTCATGAGCTTTGGCTTCCTTTGTCGTGAGACCATAAAAGCTGGGTCTGCATCTATGTGACCTGGAAGACATGATTTCTTATATTTCAATGAACATGAGGAAGCAGTGCTCAATTTTCTCTTTGTAGGTAAACTGTGTCCACTGGAGGCTAAGTGTCTCCCGGTGGGGACAGTGAAGACATTTGATCATCCTCCAATTTTCGTGGTGTTTCTTGCTGCTACACTGGGAATTTGGTACTTGCTTCACACAATATAAGAAGTTCATCTGGGATACAGTGCTGGAGGGTGTTCTGTCACGTGGGGTGGGTTAGCGTCTGCAGGAGAATGTACCAACCAGGCTTCTATCCCACATAGCTTGTCCCAATAACCATAGCAACCTGATTATGAACATTGCCCTGAAACCTCTCCATATAACAAGATGCCTTTACATACAAGGGAATGGGGGCTGCGCCATATCAGTCACAAGCCATTTGTAAGCCGATAGCCGATCCACATGGCCCCACCATGATGTTTCATCACACACCTCCCCACCACTGCTCTAGGCCCACTACTCAGCAGGCTCCAAATTCCTGGCATCTCGTATTCTACACCATTTTCTGAAACCCAGTCAAACAAGGCACTTTCTGGTATACACATGATCAGCAACAGGACATCCAACGTTTCTGCAGTGCCACCTGGTCATGGGAATTTCCAAAATTTTATGGTATTTATCTAGCAAGTTTTCAAGGATGAAGTTAGAGGCACTGTGGGTTTCAATTCATTCAGGAACCGTTAAGTGTTGAGAAAGCTCATTTCAATGAATGCTCTGGAGAACTCTAAAGTCAAGGCTTCTCAAAGAGTTGCCAACAGGTCACATGAAGCCAGGCCAATTGACGTCTACAATGTGAGGTCCATGTGTGTTTTGACTCTCAACTATGGCTACCAAGTCTTTCAGAATAAAATCATGTGATATTCTGGCTGAGATTCCCAGGCCTCTGTGGAAAGCCACCCTGGGCCTAGATCTCAGTTTCCAAGAGTGAGTCTCATGCGTGGCCTCCTAAAATCCCAACACAATTCATGGCAATACTTCTCTGAGGTCAGTTCCAGAACTCAGTCTCTAAGGGTAAATCATACCAGAGTTCAAGCCCAGGTGGACCCAGTCATCCCTTTCAACTGCCACAAAAATGACCAAAATTAAAATGAAATCACTCCCACAGGGCCATAATCTTCTTCCTTGTAGACACTCATCATAACCTCTAGCTGGAGGTTTCAATGAGTACAAGGTAGTGTCCAAAATAAGCTCAGTTGCCCCTCATTTGCCTAAAAACATGGTGGCCTGAACACTATTCCTGTGAACCAGGAGTGATCAAATATTGCTGCTGTTAAAGTGTTCCGCTTCTCCAATTTGAGGCCTACTGGCTGAAGCCTATAAATTCTTGATGTGATTTGGAGTCATGAGAAAACCCAAGCACATATGGGCTAGCCTCTGCAGGGATTTCAAAGACTCATTTGACCCAAAGGATCCCTATTCTCACTTGATGGAGGTCAGGAACATGAAACAAGAAGGCAAAAATATTCATCCACAATGACTTCTCTTTTTGTCATTTTGGTTTTGAAATCACATGGGATCTTTCTTTAGATCCATCAGGTGCTGAGAATCTAAGCCACAACCTCATTCAAGGACAAGAGGCTGAATCAGACACATTCCATTCCAAAGCAATTAAGCAAAGAGCCACAGGTGATGTCCATTCATTTCCATATGAAAACAGTCGTCTTAAGGCTACACAACAGGGTGGCCTGAGGCAAAGACTTTCCTGACATTCAGGGTAATAGAAACAGAAGTAAGCAAATGGCCCAAAGAAGGGTTTCTCCACTGAGACTTTACTGGTCACACTGATATCTGATTTTTCTGAGATGCTCCCATTCCCTTAAGCTATCCAGTACATGGCCATGTCACAGAGCCTTGTGGTGTTACATATCTGGGACTCAAAACCATGAGCCTATTCTGGAGAGTGGCTGGAAAACACAAAGAAAACAGGAACTTAAGAAGATAGTAGATGTTGCCCATCCATAAGGCAAGCTGCAGTCCATTCATCAATTGGGCAGTAAGAATGCGGGGAAGCTTTCAACTAGAGACAACACATCCATTGATGCATTGTCTTTTCTAATGTCTACAACAACAGATACAGTGGAATACACAGACATAGAAACACTCACCATGTCAAACGACTTACTAGAAATAGTCCACTCCAAACCAAACAAACCACCTTTCCTAGCTATTCTCAGAACATCAGAAAAAAACACAAACTCACACCTACAATGGCAAAGGCAATTCTTTCCCCCAAGTAGGTCTGTGATTATCCGGAGTGTCTTCTGACTGGTGGGCCATATTATGTTCCCCAAAAATGTCCTGTCCTGTTTCAGTTCTGGTCTCCTTGGCCAATTCTGTGAAGTTGTCAGGAGCCAGTGGTTCGCCACTACCTGCTTTCTCAGGAAAGGCCCCTCTTCAGAGCTCTGCTGGAATTTGGCCATCCTCACATCAGTAGGTACCAAGAAAGACTGACTATGTCTTTGG
Organism: Callospermophilus lateralis; assembly: GCF_048772815.1. NCBI lineage: Eukaryota > Metazoa > Chordata > Mammalia > Rodentia > Sciuridae > Callospermophilus > Callospermophilus lateralis. The sequence goes on along the minus strand of NW_027511991.1, from coordinate 258,705 downwards.
GAAAAGCAAACAAGTTAGCCCACTGGGACTCAGAGTGAGACTGACTCTGGGTGCCTGGCTTCCTGGATCCCAAGTTCAGAGAATTACATCACCAAGGAAGTGAAGTGAGGTCACTTCTTTCAGGAACTGAATATGGTCACTGCCTCGGTAACCACTTTGTCCTAACAGTTGCTTCCAAGGTTCCCATGAGATGGAGGCTGCCCCAACATCCTGTGACACATTCAGAAGTTAGAATGGTATATCAACCATAGGCACCCAGGAACAGCTCTCCACACAGGCCTGGATTGGTCCATCTTCTCTACTTTAAGAAGACAGAGGCTGATTCAGACACATCAATTCACCCTGACCAGGTTGTTTGCCATGGAAGATGACTATTGCTCTCTCAGGTCCTACATAGCTGCCTATATATTCTCCAAGGATCATTTCTCCATGGATCTTTTAGGTTCTCAGCAGGTGGAAGATCATCTACATTCCTATATTGTAAGACCCACTCTGTCCCTGCTCTTCTGTACGTTATATTGAAGGAACAGTGTATAGTTAAGGTTAATAATAGGTTTGATTTGGGTTACGAATCATTCTGCGGGATGAATAATGGCATTGGCAACCTGTGATATTTATAAGAGTATATATGTGAAATATAACTATGAAAGCAGAAATCTAGGTAAGATTTGAAGTCCAGAAGGGCACTGGGGACTTGAGTGGGATACTTAGCTTTGAGTTATGTGCTGCACAGATGTCTCAAATAAATCAATATACACTGGCATCGGACCTTGTACTTTGGATGATTGAATGTTGAAAAGAACATCCAGTCAAAAAGCGATAGTCGGTAGGATTAGGAAGGTAGTCTGTAGGTTTAGAAAGAAGAGTGAGTATAGGATTTGGACCAAAAGTTCTTTAGCAATAGGGTTTCGGGTAGAGAGTGTATGTAAATGTCAGTACATGTGAAGAGTCAGTCACAATGATGAACTGGGGAAATCATGTAGGAAAGCAGATATCAATAGAGACATTAGGAAATCAAGCAAAGTATAAATTGTGTGATAGGGTTAGACATTTTCAACAGGTTTGAGGTTGAATAGATAATCTTAGGAAGAAACAAATATGTAGTCACCAATAGGATTGATATTTGAGAGCATTAGGCAACCTGGACATGGATGTTTTTAGTAATCCATGCTCACTTTCTATTTAGGCTTTGGTACAATTGTAAGTGTGACCTTTGCTTTTGGTGTCCAGAATATTTCTGTGATAAAATGTGTATGTAGATCAGGTGACATGAGTATTTCTTCCACCATTTCTTGGAGCAATATTTTGAAGACTTATAAATTAGTATAGTCGTACAAAGATGTGTACCCTGTTTCTATGAATATACACATAATGCATGAATAGACCATACTGTGAATAAATAATATAACTGGATCCACTTTAAATAATGGATTGAATAGATATCTGAAAATATATAAGAAATGTTATATTGATATACAATCATTCATTCCAACCAGTTATATATCTAATGATCATCTTAGGGTTATGGTTTATCATGAAGGGTTTGTGAGTTTTGTTTCAAAATTGATTATGGAAATCGAAAAAAATGTATTTGGAAAAAAAGTCTCATGAATAGACCACTGAAGAAACGTAGAGAAATTCATGTGTTCTGGAGCAGGAAGTGATTGAAAGTGAAACAAATGCCTATAAATTTGTTAACTAGTGAATAAAATATATATTCTATGATGTACATAAACTGAAGGAATAGTAATGTACCAGTGTGGAATAAAAATTAACGTCAAAATACACATCATGTTCCATAGTAACCTACATGCATTGATGTTAAACTGGGTCAGTTAATGTAGACATATTAGGATTTGTATGCACCTTTCACTGAAGTTAGTTTTCAGTACTAGGAAACAAATATGTATTTCGGGTGGATGAATATTTCTAAGAATAATCTTGTGAAAAGTTGATTATTAATCCACATACATGAACATGAATGAATTTAGGGATTGTATATAAGACACATATATTTCATATTTTTAAAAATCTGGAGAATATATATATATATATATATATATATATATATATATATATATATATACACACACACACACACACACACACACACACGAACAGAGACATTAATAAGTAGCAATATATATGCCAATCGAAATTCATCATGAAATATATATCATAAAGATGCAAAAACATTCATTTTACTGAACATGGGTTTATGTATAATGTTGTTCTACTGGGAAGCTCACCCATAGGTTGAATTTTCAGTTCCAACAGGGTTTAGGAGGAGTGGTCACTTCTCACACTTTGTATCTGCTAAGTCATGTAACTCACAAGAATGTACGTGTGATATCACGCAGGATTCTATTTGTGCATATAAAAATACATGTGCTGAATAGGCTCCAGAGAATGGGAGACAGTAATTCACATATTTGTTAACTTTGAAAACACATGGAGAACTATTTCAATTAAAAATTGACTAAATTTATAACACCTACCCTTTATCATGCAAATGGCAAGTCGAACTCTGAACTGCATGTACTTATGTACTGTTTGGGTTATTTTTCTCCATCATATTAGGATTAGTAGTCAGAGTCTAGTAGAATATGGGTTAGTGTCAGGGATTCAGAATTTCGAATGGAAAATAGGAAAATTAATCCAATGTGTATGCAAATATGTGCTACAACAAATCTTCCCAGTCTCATCCAGAACCATGCCTTGACATTACCTTCGCCCCAAGTAAGACACAATTAGAGGAGAAGAGTTACAAAATCTGTGATTACATTTTTGGAATGGAAAATGCTCAAGAGTGCACAAACTTGGAGGTGGAATAGGAGTTTCCAAAAATAAGGACAGGGTACACACTCCACAAACATGGAGCTCTGCTTGCCTAAAACTTTTTGAGAAACTGCCACTGAGGTTGGGCACTGAAATATAGGTTGTTGTCACGAGTTAAGCTTCCTTTGTAGTGAGACCCTCAAAGCTGGGTCTGCATCTATGTGACCAGGAGGACAAAGTTTCTTATTTTACAATGAACACGAGGCAGCAGTGCTGAATTCTCTCTTTGTAGGTAAACTGTGGCCACTGGGGCTTAGTGTCTCCAAGTGTGGACTGTGAAGTCATATGGTCATCCTCCATTTCGTGGTGTTTCTTCCTGTTGCACTGGGAGTTTGGTATTTGCTTCACGAAATACAAGGAGTTCAACTGCAACAAAGTGCAAGAGGGAGTTCTGTCACATGTGGTGGATCAGGGTCTGCAGGATGATACAAGAACCAGGCTTCTATCCCACATAGCTTGACCCCTTGACCATAGCAACCTGATTCTGAACAATATCCTGAAATCGCTCCATATAACAAGTTGCCTTTACACAGAAGGTTCTGCTGGCTGTGCCATGTCAGTCACAAGCCATTTGGAAGCCAATGGCAGATCCACATGGCCCCATCACAGATGTTTTATCACATACCTGCCCAACACTGCTCTAGGCCCACTACTCAACAGAGTCCAACTTACTGACATCTCTGTTCTACACCATTTACATGAAACCCAGTAAAACAAGACACTGAAATATTCATGACCAGCAACAGGTCATCCAAAGGTTCTCCAGTGCCACCTGGTGATGGGAATTTCAAAAATTTCATGGCATTTATCTAGCAATTTTTCAAGGATGAAGTTGGAGGCACTGTGAGTTTCAATTCATTCAGGAACCATTAAATGGTTAGGAAGCTCATTTCAATGAAAGCTCTTGAGAACACTCACAGGTAAGGCTTCCCAAAGAATGGTGAAAAGATCACATGATGTTTAGCTCATTTAGCTCTACAATGTGAGGTCCATATGAGTTTTGACTCTCAACGATGGGTGCCAAGTCTTTCAGAATAAAATCATGTGGTATCCTGGCTGAGAGGCCCAGTGCTCTGTGGAAAGCCACCCTGGGCCTAGAACTCAGTTTCCAAGGGCGACACTCATGCCTGGCTTCCTAAAATCTCAACACTATTCATGGCAATACTTCTCTGAGTTCAGTTGCAGAACTCAGTCTCTAAGGAAATCACACCAGAGTTCAAGCACATGTGAACCAAGTCATCTCTTCTAACCGCCACCCAAATGACCACAATTTAAACAAAAACACTCCAACGTGGCGCTCATCTTCTTCCATATAGACACACATAATAACCTGTGGCTAGAGTTTTCCATGAGGGGCACAGCTCAAGTCCGTGTCCAAAATAAGCTCTCTTGCACCTAAATTGCCTAATTCAGGGTGGCATGGACACCCTTCTTGTGAACCAGGAGAGATCAAATAGGCCTCCCATTAATACTGCTCCACTTCTTCAATTTGAGGTCAACTGACTGTGGGGTTTGGATTCTTTATGTAAATTGGAGTCTTGAGAAAACCCAAGCAACCATGGGCTAGCCTCTGCAGGGCTTTGAAGATCTCATTTGACCCAAAGGATCCCTATTCTGACTTGATGGAATTCAGGAAAGTTACAGAGGAAGGCAAGAGACTTCATCCACAATGACTGCTCTGTGGCCATTTTGGTCTTGGATGTACACATGGGATCTTTCTTTATATCCATCAGAAGGTGAGAATCTAAGCCACAGCCTCACACAGGGCAAATAGGCTGATTCAGACACATCCTCTCCAAAGCAATTAAGCAAAGAACCACAGGTAATACCCATTCATTTCCATTTGAAAACTGTTTTCTTCAGGCTTCACAAAGTGGTGGCCTGAGGAAAAGACCTTCCTGACATTCAGGGCAACAGAAGATTAGGTAATCAAAAGGCCCCAAGCAGGGTTTCTCCACTGAGACTTTACTGGTAACATTGATATCTGAGTTTTCTGAGATGCTCGCCATTCCCTTTAGCTATCTAGTACATGGTCATTTCAAAGAGCTTCGTGGTTGTACATATCTTAAACACAAAACCATGAGCCTATCCTGGAGAGTGGCCAGAATTCAGGAAGAAAACAGGATCTTAGAAAGATAGTAAGTGTTGCCATCAATAAGGCAAGCTGCAGTCCATTAATAAATTGGGAAGGATGAATGCTGGGAAGCTTTCTAGCTGACAGGACATATTCATTGATGCATTCTCTCTTCTAATGTCTACAACCACGGGCACAGTGGGATACACTGACATAGAAACACTCGCGTTGTCAAACGACTTACTAGAAACCGTTCACTCCAAAAAAAAAAACAAACCTTCTTTCATACCTATTCTCAGAACATGAGACAAAACCACAAACTCACACCCACATCACAAAGGCACCTCCTTCCCCCATGTAGGTCTGTGACTATCTGGAGAGTCCTCTGACTGGTGGGCAATACTATGTTCCAGGAAATGGCCTGTTCTTTCTCAAATCTGGTCTTTTTGGCCAACTCTGTGAAGTTTTTAGGATCCAGTGGTGAGCCAATGCCTGCTTTCTCAGGAAAGCCCCCTCTTCATAGCTTTTCTTGCATTTGGCCATCCTCACATCAGTAGGTCCCAAGAAAGACTGAGTCTGTCCTTGGTAAATCAAAATAAGTTTGACAACTGGGACTGGGACTGGGACTGGCTCTGGGTGCCAGGCTTCCTGGATTCCAAGTTCAGAGAGTTACATCACCATAGATGTTAGGTGAGGTCACTTTCTTTAGGAACTGAATGAGGTCACTGCCTTGACAACAACTTTGTCCTAACAGTTGCTTCCAAGGTTCCCATGAGAAGGAGGCTGCCCCTACTTTCTGTGACACTTTCACAAGTTAGAATGGTATGTCACCCATTGGCACGCAGGAGCAGCTCTCAACACATCCCTGCTTTGGTCCATCTTCTCTACATTAAGAAGAGAGTGGCTGATTCAGACACATCCCTTCATCATGAGCAGGTTGTTTGCCATGGAAGACTTTTGCTCTCTCAGGTCCTTCATAGTTGACTACATCTTCTCCAGGGATCATTTCTTCAAGGACCTTTGAGGTTCTCAGCAGGTGGAAGATCCTCTATATTCCTGTATTTTAAGACCAACTCTGTCCCTGCTCTTCTGTAAAATTAGATTGAGAGAACAGTGTATGGTTAGGGTTAATAACAGGTTCAATTTGGGAGAGAAAAGAAACTACATGGTTGAGCAAACAGGGTCCTACAGTTAACAATAATATGAGAATTATTAATGGACTAGCCTGGGTGGATAAAAGTGTAGTTAACTAGGTGGACTATGTGAACCAAGACTCAAACCTCCCTTTGGGGGCCTCTGTCTTTCTTTGACACTCTTCAAGTAATTTTCTTAATTTACTCATAGATTCTTTTACAACTCCAGTATTGTCGGCATAAAAAACATCATTCTTTCCTCAATGCAAGCAAAAAGGCACCCTTCTCTCATGAAGAGGAGGTCCAACACTCGCCTGCTCTGTAAACAACTTCAGAGAGAGAGAGAGGTTAAAATTCCTGTAAAGCTGTGATGTCGGTTTTTAATGTCTTTAAGCTTTGGTCTATTTCTGCTTCTAATTGTGTCTTTGTTGTGTCTCATGGACTAGGGCAGTTGTTCCTGTGCCCACCCCTTCAGCAACTATTATTCCTAATAGGATGGCTAAAGTGAGGGATACAGGTTCCCGGTGGAACCGGGTTGTATGCCCCCCCTATTTGATCTTTAAATGAACCTGCGTCCTGATAGAGCACTCTGGAAAACATCTGCATCATTACATAATTAATCGCAACTATTGACCACTTTATGAAAACATAAATAATGTTAAAGTGTATAGAATTATACTGTTGTAGAGACGGACAAGGAAAGGCACCTAAGATAGCACCAAAGACAGGAAAGGAGTTTTATTTGTTTGCATCCGTATTGAGAGGGCATTGCTTCTGTTGTAATCAATTAATCCCCTGAACCCCAAGTTTTGGTAGTTTTAGTATTTGTACCCAACATGTAAGGGAAGGGGCTCAGAAGTTCACAGTCTGCAGAAATTCACACAAATCAGTTTTTGTTTCTGTTTTTTTTCCTCTGTTCTGTGCATGTTAACTTTTCAATTACACCTTGGAATGGAAGAGCTTTTTTGTCTCTTTTTTTTCCTCCTTGCCAGCTGTCACCATGGAGCCCAGTTGGTAACTTTTTTATCTTAGAAATGTAGCAATCTCTCTGAAGCCCCAGCTCAAGGCCAGAGTCCTTGTTCACATATTTTGTGAAAAACTGGTAAGGCGCTGTCTAGCTTAGGGGTGGTGATTTTTCCAGCCAGTGGCCAAGTAGAACAGGGCAACATGAAGAGTGGAAGTTTATCTCCATTGAACTTTTTCAGAGGGACTCTTTTGCTGAAAGCCCTAAAGTAAGCCTTGGTAAAGACTTCTGGAGAAGGTCATTTAAGACATTTCTGTGGACCTGGTACAGAGGGGGATGACAGGGAAGGCGATGCTGAGTGCAGCTCCGTGGATCTGAGAATGAGGAAGGAGAGATGCCAAAGAATAATGGGAAAGGGGTTTGGGATTTTCCTAGAACAAAAACTTGAGCAGTAGAACAGGTAGAGCAGAGGGGAAGACGGGAGTGAGTATTCCAAAAAGCCTGTGAGGGACTTTAAATTCTTAGAAACCTGTTTTCAGTGATGACAAATCAACTTTAAAGGTCATTTTCATTACATCTTGGATAGGGGTCTGAGGGCTCTTCTCAGCTGGTTTGAGCTTTGGCTAAGCTTGCTAGAGGACTTGGTGGGACCTAGTGCAGACACTGACAGGAAAAGAGAGGAGTGGGTGGAGGGGTACCTCGGTACCTGCTTCCTCAGCAAGGGGGCAATGTTCTGAGATCCAGCGGAGGTTTGGGTTTTTGATCTAGTAATTGGAGGGGAGAAATCAGGTTGCTGAGGTGGGAGTGAAAGCAGAGAGTCTAGAGCAGAAGGCTGAGGGTGAGGAACTATTGGGGAAGCATAGTACAGGATGTGAGCGAAGGAGGAAAAAGGATTCCACATAGGGGAATTTCCCCCTTTTGAGCACTTGCCGAAGTTAAAAATGTCATGCAGAATTTGAGGATCTAGAGAACCCTCTGGGGGCCATAGTTTTTGGTTGTCTAATTGGTAATATGGCCAATGCTGTGTACTGAATTTGATGAGGAGTTTGGGTTCCACCAGGCAGTCCCTGTATGCTCACATCCCCATGACTTACACAAGAAGTCGGCTTTTCCCCCACACAGCCATGGCTGTTTGTCGCTTTGATAGTCTGCCGGGCATACATAGTAATATAGGCTAGCCAACCTGCATCTGGCTCGCGTGTCCCTGCATCCATAATGTTTGTTTCAATTATCTATGGTACGGAAGGGATTTAATGGAATTTTAGTGAGATCCTCTTCATCAGGCATGTCTCAATAGGAAAGACCTATACTGAGCTGAAAAATGTCTGGGTGGAGAGATAGTCACCAGGTCCCTAAGGGGGCCGTTAAGGTCTCTTTAATGGTTCTACTTATTTTTTCTACCTGTCCTGAGTTCTGGGGTATATAAGCATAATGTAACTTCCAATTAATCCACAGGGTCCTGGTTAACACCTGACTTACCTGGGCCATGAAAACCAGTCCATTATCAGTCCATTAGGCAGATCGTATCTTGGAAAAATATCTTTCAGGATCTTCTTGAAAACCATTTGCGCCGTTTTTTTTTTTTTTTTTTTTTTTTGTGTGTGTGTGTAAGGCTTCAATCCATCCTGAAAATGTATCTACAAAGACTAGGAGATATTTAAATCCATACCTTGCTGGCTTAATTTTAGTAATGTCCACTTCCCAGAATTGTCCTGATCTGGTTCCTCATAGGTGCTTTCCTCTAGGAAACTTGGAAGGGTAAGCATTACCCAATTGACGGACCCGACAGGCTTTTGTTACCCGTTCAGTTATTTCCTTTCACTGTGAGTTGGTTAGTGGAAAACTCTGTTCTTAATCTTACAGTAATGCCTGCAGTTTCTTTGAACCAAGGTGAGTGAGTTGATGTACATTTTTAACGTAGTGTAGGGCTTGCTCTAATTGCAGGCTGAGCTCAGTGAAATTGAGGCGTTCAGTGTCAGTGTCCTTAGATGTTATCAAAAACTTCCTGGTCCTCAGGGTTTCATTGGAATTGGGCATCTTCCTTTAACAGCGGGTATAATGGAGCAGCTAAGGACGCAAACCCAGGCATCCATAACCTGCAAAAGCCAGCAGTCCCAAGAAATTCTCTGAGTTGTCTGCTGTAAGATGGGGGTGGTATCTACATAATGGTTTGTTTTCTGGGCTCAGTGAGCCATCGTTTACTGCCCCTAAGGGAATAGCCCAGGAAGATTACTTCATGCTAGCAAATTTTGGCCTTTTTGGTCGAAACTCTATACCCGAGTTGAGCAAGCTCATATAATAGTGCTTGGGTCCCAGACTCACAGTTTTCCTTGGTGTTGGCTGCCAGTAGCAGGACATCCACGTATTGAAGCTGGGTAAATTCAGGGTGCGTAGTTCTGAAGTTGTTGAGATCTCTGTGGAGGGCTTCATCAAAGAGAGTGGGGGAGTTTTTGAACCCCTGTGGGAGTCTAGTCCAAGTTAGTTGACCAGACGTTTTGGTTTCTGGGTCTACCCACCCGAAAGCAAACAGCAACTGACTATCTTTATGCAGAGGCAAGCAAAAGAAAGCATCTTTTAAGTTCAGAACAGTATATAATTTCCCCTCAGGGTTCAGAGTGCTAAGCAGATTGTACGGATTAGGTACCGTGGGGTGAATGTCCTGCCCTCTTTTGTTGATCTCTCTTAGCTCTTTAATGGGGCGATAGTTCCCGGTCCCTGGCTTTTTTTTTCTAGTAGCAGGGGAGTGTTCCAGGCCGATTGACAGGGCCTTAGGACCCCTAATGCCAGATATTTCTGAATATGGGGCCTTATCCCACCTTTGGTTTTTTTGCTTAGAGGATATTATTTGACATTGACTGGGGAGACTGAGGTTTTTAACTCCACTGTTATTGGAGATTGTTTCACGGCCAGGCCTAACCCAGCAGTTTTTGCCCAGGCATCTGGGTAATCTGTTATCCATTTTTGGGGTAGCTTGCCTGTTTGATCAGACTTGGGGCATGTGAATGGTGGATGTTCATCTTCTACTAATATAGTTAAAGCCGTGACTATAGGAGTTTTTGCTGAAGTATTTAGAAATTTCATTTGGGGGCCTTCATGGTTAAAAGTTATTTTGGCCCGGAGCTTGATGAGCAGATCTCTGCCCATCAATGGGTCCAGGCATTCTGGGATTCCTAGGAAGGAGTGATGGATTTTTCCTTTCCCCAGGTCCATGGTCCTCTTAGTTGTCTAAGCCTGATATTTACTGTCATCATCCCTTTGAACTAGAGACCTTTTATTTGATAGAGGGCCCAATGGGGCCTTAAGGGCTGAGTATACTGCTCCTGTATTCACTTCAAAGTTTACTGGAGTCCCCTCCACTTCAAAAGTTACCCTGAGCTAGGGGATGGGTTCTGAGCCCTGACTTTCTTAGTCATCCTCCAGAGTCAGAATGGCCAGCTGGCGTGGCTGTCTCTTTATAGGGAACTCTATGGCCCAGTATCCTTTTTCTTTAGAGTAGGCACACTGATCTGAGGCCAGGGGTGGCCTCTGGCATGGGCCCTTCCTGTCACCCTATGTCTTAATTTCTGGCCTCTTTCTTGTTGTGATCAGGACCTTAGTCAATGCCTTAGTCTCTCTTTTGGTTCTCTCATCCTCCCTTTGCTCCCTTTCTTTCTCCCTGTTTCTCTCTTATAGTATACTTTCTTGGCTTCTTTGACATAATCTCTCTTTTAATTTTTTTTTAATATCCATGGCAGCTTGCTCATTTAAGGCCATCGTGACAGATGCTTTTTAATCTGCTGCCTGAGGATCGAAAGGAGTATATCTCTTATATGCCTCCATGATTCTTTCTAGAAACATAAATGGAGATTCATCAGGCCTTTGAATAATTTCTCTTACCATGGCCAAATTAGTTGGTCACCCAGCGGCCACTTGGAGACCCGCTGTTAGAGCCTGGCAATAATTGAACAGATGCTCCCTATCTTCAAAGGTTTTGGGGTCCCAGTTGGGTGGGTTTAAGGAGAAGCCAGTTTTGATTATGTTGGGAAGTTGTGTTGGTCGCCCATCAGGTCTGAGGATATTTTTTTCTACATTCCAGGAGATTTTTCTCTCATTGCTCTGTCATGAAGAGAGTCGCTAGGTGGTGTTGGCAGTCACCTCAAGTAGGCAGGTGTGAAAACGTCGGTGAGTTCTCTGAGTTCTTTTAGCCGGGCCAGCTTCCTCCAGGGAAGGAGGGGCTGTGTGTGCCGCGGGACAGTCATCTGGATGACGCTGGGCCAGCCTAGCTTCCTCGAATGGTGGAGAGGCTGAGTCAGCAGAAGGGGAATCACTTAGAGGGTGTTAGGGGTTGGGAGACGAGGGCAGATGATAAGGAGGGGGTGGTGAGTCCAGTAGAGTCTTGAGACTCAGGGAGAACAGAGGGTGGAGGAGGAGGAGCAGAGAGGTTGAGATAGAATCGTGGGGGAAGGAGTAGGAGCAGGTGCAGGGACAAGGAAAGGCTTGACCCATGGAGGAGGAGATTTGTAGAGGTACTGACAAGTTAAGATATATGGCTGTTGATCTGGATGTCTATGTGGCACCTGCTGAAAGACAATATCTCGGACTTTTCAAATAAGTGCGAAGTTGAAAGATCCTTCTAGGAGCCATCCGACTGCAATGGTGAGTCATTCTGAGACACAGAATCTGCCAGGTCTGGCGTTTTACTGAAAAAGAAAGATTCTGAGCCCTTAAGCAGATTTTGGTCCAGTGATTAAGGGTCAGGGACAGAGGCATTGAAATGATCTGTCCCATAATGAAATATACACAGACACCGAAAGGAACGACACACAACACAGACAAGACAAGACAATAAAGACAGGCAATGGACGTCCAATACTGAGACCAGGACTGACTAGTCGGCAAAACCTGAAGGGCTGGCAATATCGAATCAGAAACAAAATATCACTGAGTCGAGGAGACTATTGTTCCACGATTTTCCGAGTCTATCCCCCAGGGACATGGCCTGTGGCTCTGTGACATGTGTGTCAGCCACCATGGGAGAGAGCTCACGCTCTTTACCAATAGCCGTTTTGCCATACCCTAACCTGAAGCCTGAAACGAGAAAGATGGGCCTTATTTACCCCCAGAGGAGCCCGTTGGGGGTATTTTGTCTGCAGCTTCTGGATCTTGCTAGGGCCACCAGATGTAAAGGTTGGGCGAGCATCTGCGGCAGAGACCACTAAGAGACTGTCTCATGCAACAGCAAAGGGTTTATTGGGAGTCCGGCATGAAGGGCTCAGAGATCACTTGAACAGAGCAGAGAGCCCTGAGAACAGCTTAAGAAATGGTTATATATTTTTCTTGGAGAGGGCAGGGAGAGAAATTTATTGATGGGTAATGTCGAGTGTCAGTTTGTGAGCAACTGGTTGACGGAGTACATTCTGCAGTTTGGCAGTTTGGGACAGCACATTCTGGGAACAAGAATAGTAAACAGTTCTCAAGATTTCAATGGTGTTTTGTTAAGCATACAGAAAAACAGGAAATGACAAGTATCTATTTTATTAACCTTTCAATATAAATATGAAAACAGAAATCTAGTTAAGATTTGAAGTCCAGAAGTTCATTTGGCCCTTGATTGGTATACTTAGCATTGAATTATGTTCTGTAGAGATGTCCCAGAAATATGGATATACAATGTCATAGGACCTTGTACCTTCTCGGAGGTCAGTTCCAAAACACAGTCTCTAAGGGGAATCACACCAAAGTGCAAGCCAAGTTGGACCCAGTTATCTCTTCCAACTTCCACACAAATGACCGCAGTTAAAACCAAAACACTCTCACATGACACTCATCTTCTTCCATATAGACACTCATCATAACTTCTGGCAGGAGGATTCCATGAGAGGCGCAGCACAAGACAGTGTCCCAAGTAAGCTCCCTTTCCCCTCATTTACCAAAAGTCAGGGTGGCCTGGAAACCCTTCCTGTGAACCAGGAGTGATCAAATATGCCTGCCATTAACACAGCTCTGTTCTCCAATTTGAGGCCTACTGACTGTCGGTTTAGATTCTTTATTTGAATTGGATTCATAAGAAAACCCAAGAACCTATGGGCTAGCATCTGCAGGGCTTTGAATAACTCATTTGACCCATTGGATCCCTATTCTCACTTGAGGGAGGTTAAGAACCTTATGGAGGAATGCGAGAGACTTCATCCACAATGACTGATTTTTGGCCATTTTGATTTGGATCCACACATGGGATCTTTCTTACGATCCATCAGGTGCTGAGAATCTAAGCTCTAGGCTCACACAGGGCCAAAGGGCAGATTCAGACACATCCCTTTCCAAAGGAATTAAGCAAACAGCCACAGGTGATGCCCATTCATTTCCGTTTGAAAACTCTTTTCTTCAGGAATCTCGAAGGCGTGGCCTCAGGCAAAGACCTTCCTGACATTCAGGGCAACAGAACAATAGGTAATAAAAAGGCCAATTGCAGGGTTTCTCCACTGAGACTATCCTGGTCACACTGGTATCTGAGTTTTCTGAGATTCTTGCCAATTCCTTCAGCTATCCAGTACATGTCCATGTCACGGTGCTTGGAGGTGCTACATATCGTGGACACAAAAGCATGAGTCTATTCTGGAGAGTGGCCAGAATTCAGGAAGAAAACAGGAACTTAGGAAGATAGCCGGTGTTGCCCATTGATAAGGCAAGCCCTAGAGTATTCATTAATTGGGCAGGATGAATGCTGGGAAGCTTTCTAATAGACAGGAAACATCCATTGATGCATTCTCTTTTCTAATGTCTACAACCACGGACACAGTGGGATACACAGACATAGAAACACTCACCTTGTCCAACAACTTACTAGAAACAGTTTACTCCAAACCAAACAAACCGACTTTCCTACCTATTCTCTGAACATGAGACAAAACCACAAACACACATCCACACCCACAAAGTCACCTCCTTCCCCCAAGTAGGTCTCTCACTCTCCAGAGTGTCCTCTGACTGCTGGGTCATACTGTGTTCCCCCGATATGGCCTGTCCTGTTTCAGATCTGGTCTCCTTGTCCAACTCTGTGAAGTGGTCAGGAGCCAGCTGTGAGCCACTACCTGCTTTTTCAAAAAAGGCCCCTCTTCAGAGTTTTCCTGGCATTTGGCCATCCTCACATCAGTAGGTACCAAGAAAGACTGACTCTGTCCTTGCTAAATCGAAGCAAGTGAGACCACTAGGACTGGGACTGGGATTGGCTCTGTGTGCCTGGCTTCCTGGATCCCAAGTTCAGAGAGTTCCATTACCAAGGAAGTGAGGTGAGGTCGCATCCTTCAGGAACTGAATGAGGTCACTGCCTTGGCAACCACTTTGTCCAAACAGTTGCTTCCAAGAGTACCATGAAAAGGAGGCTGACCCTACATTCTGTGGCACTTTTGCCAATTAGGATGGTATATCAACCATAGGCACCAAGGAACAGCTCTCCACTCAGGCCTGGTATGGTCCATCTTCTCTATATTAGAAAGAGAGCCTTTAGTCCCGGGAGCATTGCAGTGAACCTCTGCACTAAAACTATTAGCAAGCACCTGATGGAGGAGGCCTCCTTAGGTAAGTGGCGCCTTTATAACATCTGATATCCGGTTAAGGGAGATCTCTTCTGATGACAGAGATGTGGCCTGGGGAGGCTCACATATACTCCTGTCCAGGACAGTAACAAGAATCGTTCTGTCCTCTGTTCTGTTCTGTAGGAAATTCCTCTGGAAGTGTAGAGAGGTGCCGACGGGCACGCACGCGCTCCTACCCTGGAGCTTTAGCAAGATGTTGCACTGTACCACTGTTTTTCTGTTTAGGCGCCGGGTTTCTGTTTTTCTTTTTGTGTGTGTGTGGTGTGTTTTGTTCTCCGTTCTATTTTTTTTTTGTTTGTTTGTTTGCTTTTGTTCATTTTGTTGTGTGATTTTGGTTGTAAAAACTTAAGGATATTGGACGTGAAAATGGGTAATAAAGAGAGTAAGCCTGACACCCGTTTGAACTGTGTTTTAAGGAACTGCGATGAACTTTACCCCCCTTTGTTTAGCAGGATGATAGAAGCCCCTAGCTGGCTGCCTGGAGCACAACCATTGCAGAGGGCAATGCCTGCTGGGGACCTAAGAACTGAGTATCTCCCAGGTTAACAAGTGAAACTCCTTTAAAACCCCTTGTCCCTCCAGATCAAGAGAGTCACAACATTTGGCAGAGTCCCCTGTGTTTCTCCTTTGTTAGCAAAGCAATTAGCCTCCCCTTTTCTTTTTCTCAGAACCCATTCCTCATTATTTAATTGGTATAAATTGGCTTCTAGGTCAGGAACCGAACTTTAAGTTACATATTGGTACCCCCCCTCCGCCCCAGAACTTTGTGAGAGCTGTCTACTGAAATGTTAGGAGATGGAGCTTGCTTGGGGTGGAACTGAACCAGAGGAGCTAATCCTGTAAGTAAAAGGAGGGACTGAGGGACCCCCAGCAGCTGCCAAAGCTCTGTTGATTCAGGGAATACCCTCCTTCCTTCCGTGCACTGTAAGTATTATGCCACCTCTGTCTTGTTAAAAAAGAGAAAAAGAAAAAGGGGACACTAAATTCAGTAAAGTCACCATATAGACACTTTATTTTACATTTCAGGTTGCCCCTCTGTTAAAACATCTGGTCCCCCCCTGGGTGCCACTGGTGTAGTAGATTTTTTCTCTTATCTGCTCTGGTTTAAAGGATTCTGTCTGACAACCATAGTCTCTACCTCCTTTCTGTCTGTCTTGTGTCTTTGTTTCTGGTCCTTTAAGACATGTGCAATAATGTGTTGATATTATAAATTTTTTCTTGGGAATGATCTTAGCTGAATGTGTGTCTAAATGATGATGTTTTATCATAAAAAAACTGGTATCTGAATGGGTTTTTGAAGCATTGCACAATCTTGCAGTTAAAAGTCGGGTTTAGGTCATTGTTTAGTTTAAGATTTGAGGTAATTCATGCCAGAGAACTTAAATACTTAGGATGGAAAACTGAAGAACTCTACTTCCAAGTTGGCAAGTAACTTCCCAATCATTCACTTTTTTTTTTTTTTTAACCAATTTTGAATTCGGTAGCCAGAGAAAATGTCACTGTGTGTACCAGTGCATTAATTTGGACAAGGATAGTAAACCATAGTATGGTATCTGTTGACAAAATAAGATGTAAAGACATAAAATTTTGTGAATTGTATCTTGAACTTGTATCATAATTTTCAACACCCCAACTGGAAAATTATGGTTAATATGCCTTAGGCCTGAGGTGTCTGCTCAGAATAGCATTTTTTTTCCTGCTCCTTCCAGACCTCAGCCATGACTCATGTTGAAATGCAAATGAAAAAAGGCTGCAAGCTTAGTAGGAGACTGATTTGATGCCTAACGGAAAAAAAAAGTAAATTGTATGGTATTTACTAATTACTGGCCAGTCATTTTTTCTAGGACTCTTATTGTTTTCCTTAGATACTTTATTATTTTTGAGCTCATGATTCTGAGCATACAGACCTAGGTTAATGTTTTTCTGATCAGTTCTATCTTTGACCAACTGTGGACTTTTTGAAACATTGCAATAGATATTTAACCTGTGAAAAACTACAAGGCCTTTACTATTATTATATGTGCACAATTTTGTTATGTGTTGTCTGTCTATATAGACATATATCCGTATATCATATATATGATACACAAATTAACATATATAAGGAGCGCTCATTAAAAAAAGTGCTCATATAAACAAATTTTAAAAAGTGGATCCAAAGATCTTTAGTTCACGTGGTTTAAATGTTTCAATTTAAATCGGATAAACAGATAAAAATAAATGTTTTTAAATTTAAGCTTACAAATTTTTCTAGGTGTTCAAAAATCTAATAAAATATTAATATCTACAAAACGTCTAATGTGCCTTGGTTCTAGAACATTTTCTTCAACATAAAAATGGTTTACACTGTTCAATACATTTCTCTAATATTTTGATAAATAAGTAAAGTAAATTTGATATGGGATTACTCATTCGTGAGTACTTTTGTTAGAAATCTGATTCATTTACTAAGGTCTGTATAAGTTTTTACTAAACTCTATATAAGGTTTTAAAAATCAGTCATGTGTTAATGAGACAAAAATTTTTTGAAACATAAGTTTACCCATAACATTGTGTTTATTAAGTTTTATTTTTTCTAGAGCAAGGAACCATAAAAATTAAAAAACTTATTAAATCAGAACTGTTATTTTAGAGCATTGTACTGCCATTTCTTTAAAAGCTAAACTTGGTTAATGTAGAAACATCAATGTAATTGTGATGCTATTAATGTTTTCATATCTTACAGGTATGCAAGTCTGTAAGGTAGAAACTTTAAAAGAGCATTATATCAAGCTCGTGTTCTGAAGTTGTATGGTAAAAAAATATATTGGAGATTTATTTACCTGTTATCAATAAGATATGTAAAGTTTTATGTTACTTTTTACATTGTGGAACAATTTAAATGTATTTTTAAGTTAATGAGAGCCTAATCTATGTAAAAGTTGAAAACTTTCAGGCTTTCTTTAATTCATGTTTTAAATGTGATATCATATGGTGTTAGCTAATGTTCATGAGACCACAAACAATTTATGTAAACTTTGTCAATGTTGCTTTTAATTTTTACTTTTTAATAAAAACAACCCCATACCATTATTGTCATCTGGTAATAACAAAAGGGTAATCAAAGCAATATAAACAAATACTTTAGGATTATACTCCTAAACAAAAACACCTAAAAAAACAAAACTGCCTTCTCAATAATTCATGACTTCATTGATCATTTCTAGTTAGAGACACTTGGTAGCAGAGTAATATTATCTCCTTTTGGTACACAGTGACCCAGTTCTGTTCTTTACTTTGTTTTAAATCAATTTCTTCTGCATCATCTGATGAGAGGTTCATATACTTCTTAAAACCAATGATTGAGCCCTCAACCTGCACATTCACTTGCTCATAAAGCCAAACCTGAAATTGGGAACTATTTTGCAAGTGTCTGAAGATGAATTGATGGGTTACACCTTCACTGTCTGTACATTTTGACCTTGGCCACAGTACACTAAAATGGAAGTTCACAAACACCACAATGACCTAGAGGCTCCTCACATAGAAACTTACAGATCTGGTATACTGTTTTCTAGAAACCCTTCCAAATTATAAAGTAATTCTAATAATCCATGTTTATCATAATTTTCCTACCAAAAACCAATCCTGAGTATGAACTATTAGTTTCTTAAGGAGTAGATCTTCCCAGACCCCCAAACAAAAAAAAAATAAAGATCAGCTTTAGAACTAAAATGCTTAAGATTTATAAAGAGCCCTGCCTTACCTGAGATAAGGCTGTGTGTCCCATCTTACTATATGTGAGAATGACTATGAAACAAGTACGTCAGATAATATTTCTTTAAAGTTATGTTAAAAACATAAAAAATGTCAAGATTCCTAGGATCTCAAACAGGGGATATAATGTAATACTCAGCCAAAAAATTTAGGGTAGCTATTACACGAACTAAGTATTTTTACTTTTGTTAATTTTAGTTGAAATTTTCTTATAAGTTCTCTAAAGATTCCCTGTTAGTGTTTTACAAATGTGTTGCTTTAAGAACACAACATGGGTTTATTCAAGATAATAAGTCATCACCTACAATACAGACAGAATAATACAGATCCCAATTAATAAAAAGATAATTATAAAGTTATAGACATTAAAGTCCAGTACTCTTAATATAAGGCTGTTAAAATTAATTTGCTGGATGTTTAAGATTAGGATTTAAAATTAAAGTTAAATGAAAAGGGCCAAGAAAACCAATATTTGGCTCTTACCCTCTGAGTCAATCTGAATCCAGGGAACAGGGGACTTCTCTAAAGAGCTTTGCAACTCTGAGCCACATAACCTCCTGATCAGGGAGATTAATGAGACCACTGGAGAACAGAAAGCCAATCAGTGCATTTGTTATGAAGAGGACAGTCATCAGAGAAAGGAGATATCCCTGATGCTTCTGAGGGAAGATAAATGGTCAAGCAAGACCTGGACCCACCTAGCGCAAATGGCACTAGCAGAATTGAAAATGTGCTCTCATTTTTCCAGAATTGACTCCCATAAAGCTCAGCTGACTGTTAACAATAGATAGAAACAAAAGTCCGTTTGACTGCTTCATCTTAAACACTTTGGAAAGACAGTTAAGACGAAAATTCAGCCATTCCTGGGCATTTTAAATAATAATAATAATAATAATAATAATAATAATAATAATATTTTAAGGTATGCACTTTATTTTAGCCTCCCAAAATAAGTAAGACTGGAGGCTACAAAGAAGGATTCTCAGACAGGAATGCCTGATACTTATAAAAAGAGACTATCAAGAAGAGCTGCCAGAGGCAGAAATTTTTAATTTAAGGCCTGCAGATATTCCTAACCAACACAGGTAGGCTTGGTGTTTGCTAGTACGATTATCCAGCCCTGAGTAACAGAATTAAAGGTTTCTCTATTAGACGCAGAGGTCATACTAGAAAAAGGATTTTACAAGATCAGATGACATTACATTGTTAAACTGTATCTTATGGGGAAGAACAACTGTAACACTAAAAGTTAAATATTAATTTGATAGTCCTGATAACTGGGGATATTAAAGACTGGTGAGGGAACTTCTATACACTAACATGTTCCGGCTGCTGCAACATTTATTCAGTACTCATGGTTTTTGTTTCTCTCATAGAAGAACCCATCCCCAGATGACTTTACAACCTGTTCTTCCCCAACCAGACTTCAATCCGAAATGACTTCTAAAAGGCAACTCATGTCCCCCAACTGACTTATAAAAGGCAACTCATGTCCCTCACGCCATGCTCACTCACTTCACCCTGTCTCAGGTCAGAAGAAGAAATAATGATTGACGCCACTCTTCTTACAACAATGGAGAGAAAGATAAGTAGACTATCAATATAAGTAATTAATGAAGTCTGGTAAAATCAGGGAGATCGGTTTTGGGTAAGTTCTAAAAATTTGGAGAATCTTACCTGAGGGATTAAAATTTCCTCAGTGCTCTTCCCCTAATCTATTAAAGATTTGAAAGGGACACAGAGAAAAGGGGGAAATGATAGACCCAACCTGATCTTTTATTAAAATTGAGAGCCATCTTGCCACAAAGCCATGAAAAGGTAATTTTGGCTTTACCATAAATTACTGCAAATTCTGAACCTGCTTGAAATGCCTGCCCGTGCCTTGAACTCACGCATGCCCGGCTCTCTGACCAGATAGCAGCCCTCTCTGAAACTTTAGTGACACATCATAAATATTTGCCTTCTCTGGCCAGACAACATCCCTCTCTGAGGCTCTAATGGTCCTCTGAATTCTGATGTAGGGACAGCAAAAAAAAAACCTAAACTACCATTAGTGTGATGCTTGTCAGAGTTCTGTTATCTGTAACACCCCTTTTGTGTAACTTTCTGGGCTATAAAGCTGGGCTGTAGGAAAGCTGGGGTTGCTGTCTTGTTCCGGCTGTTTTGGGAGGGGAGGCAGCATGAAAGGTAGAAATAATAAGATTAATTTAATATGATTTTAATTAGAGTCAGTGGTCTTTTCTTGTGTCGTGGTCTAACAATTAACACTCCAAAAACATGGAGCTCTGACGGCCTAAAGACTTCTTGAGGAACTTCCTCTGAGGTTGGGCACTTGAAATATATGTTGTTGTAAGGAGCTTTAGCTTCCTTTCTAGTGAGACCATCAAAGATGGGTTTGAATCTATGTGACCTGGAGGACATGGTTTCTTGTATTCTAATGAACATAAGGCAGCAGTGCTGAATTTTCTCTTTGTAGGTAAACTGTGGCCACTGGGTGCTAAGTGTCTCCCCGTGTGGACTGTGAAGCCATTTTTTCATCCTCCACTTTTCGTGGTGTTTCGTGCTGCTGCACTGGGAGTTTGGTATTTGCTTCATGAAATACAAAGAGTTCAACTGGGACCCAGTTTTGGAGGGAGTTCTGTCACTTGTGGTGGGTCAGGGTCTGCAGGAGAATGCAACAACCAGGTTATATCTCACAGAGCTTGCCCCCTTGTACATAGAAATCTGACTCTGAACTTTGCCCTGGAACCTCTCCATGTAACAAGATGCCTTTACATAGAAGGTTCTGCTGGATGCACAATGTCAGTCACAAGCCATTTGGAAGGCAATGGCAAATCCTCATGGCCACACCACAGATGTATTATCACACACCTGCCCACCACTGCAATAGGCCCACTACTCAGCAGGCTCCAACTTACTGGCATCTTTGTTCACACCATTTTCATGAAACTCGGTCAATCATGGCATTCTCTTGTACACTAATGATCAGCAACAAGACATCCAAAGGTTCTCTAGTGCCACCTGATTATTGGAATTTCAAAAATTTCATTGTATTTATCTAGCCATTTTTCATGGATGAAGTTGGAGACACTGTGGGTTTCAGTTCATTCAGGAACCATTAAATGGTGAGGAAGCTCATTTCAATGAAAGCTCTGGAGAACTCTCACAGGCAAGTCTTCCCATAGAGTCTTCAAAAGGTCGCATGAAGCCAGGCCCATTGAGGTCTTCAATGTGACGTCCAAGGGTGTTCTGATTCTCAACTATGGCTGCCAAATCTTTCAGAATAAAATCATGTGATATCCTAGCTGAGATTCCAAGGCTCTGTGGAAAGCCACCCTGTCCTTGATCTCAGTTTCCAAGGGCGAATCCCATGCGTGGCCTCCTAAAATCTGAACACAGTTCATGGCAATATTTCTCTGAGATCAGTTCCAGAACTCAGACTTTAAGGGGAATCACACCAGAGTTCAAGCCCAGGTAGACCCAGTCATCACTTCCAACCGCCACACAAATGACCACAATTAAAACCAAAGCACTCCCACAAGGCCCTCATCTTCTTCCATATAGACACTCATCATAACCTGTGGTTCGAGGTTTCCATGAGGGGATCAGTCCAAGACAATGTACAAAATAACCTCCCTTGCCCCTCATTTGCCTAAAGTCAGGGTTGCCTGGACACCCTTCCTGAGAACCAGGAGTGATCAAATAGGCCTGCCATAAATACTGCTCTGCTTCCCGAATTTGAGGCCTCCTGACTCTCGGGTGTATATTCTTTATGTGAATTGGAATCATGAGAAAACCCAAGCACCTATGGGCTATCTTCTGCAGGGTTTGAAGAACTCATTTGACACAAAGGATCCCTATTTTCAATTGATGGAGGTCAGGAACCTTACAGAGGAAGGCGAGAGACTTCGTCCACAATGACTGCTTTTTTGGCCATTTTGGTTTTGGAAGCACACATGTAATCTTTCTTTAGATCCATCAGGTTCTGAGAATCTATGCAACAGCCTCACACATTGCCACGAGTCTGATGCAGACACATCCCTTTCCAAAGCAATTAAGCAAAGAGCTACAGGTGATGCCCATTAATTTCCATTGAAAACCATTTTTTCAGGCTTCACAAAGGGGTGGACTGAGACAAAGACGTTTCTGACATTCAGGGCAACAGAACAATAGGTAAGCAAATGGCCCAAAGCAGGGTTTCTCGAATGATATCTGAGTTTTCTGAGATGATCCCATTCCCTTCAGCTATCCAGTACGTGGCCATGTCACAGAGCCTGGAGGTGGTACATATTGTGGACACCAAACCATGAGCCTATTCTGGAGAGTGGCCCGAATTCAAGAAGAAAACAGGAACTTAGGAAGATAGTAGTTGTTGCCCATCTATAAGGCAAGCCACAGTCCATATATAAATTGGGCAGGATGAATGCTGTGAAGCTTTCTACAAGACAGGAAACATCCATTGATGCATTCTTTTTTCTAATATCTACAACCACAGACACAGTGGGATAAACAGACATAAAAACACTCGCCTTATCAAAAGACTTACTAGAAACGATCCAATCCAAACCAAACAAAGCGACTTTCCTACCTATTCCCAGATCATGAGAAAAAACCACAGACTCACACGCACACCCACAAAGTCACCGCCTTCCCCCAAGTAGGTCTGTAACTATCCGGAGTGTCCTCTGACTGATGGGCCATACTATGTTCCCCCAAAATGGGCTATCCTATCTCAGATCTGGTCTCCTTGAAAACAATGTGAAGTTGTCAGGTGCCAGTGGTGAGCCACTACCTGCTTTCTCAGGAAAGGCCCCTCTTCAGAGCTCTCTTGGCATTTGGCCATCTTCACATCAGTAGTTACCAAGAAAGACTGACTCTGTCCTTGGTAAATCCAATCATGTGAGACCACTGGGACTGGGACTGGGACTGCCTCTGGGTGCCTGGCTTTTCGGATCCCAAGTTCAGAGAGTTCCATCACCAAGAAAGTGATGTAGGTCACTTCCTTCTGGAACTGAATGAGGTCACTGCCTAGGCAATCACTTTTTCCTAACATTTGCTTCCAAGTGTCCCAATAGATGGAGGCTGCCCCTACTTCCTGTGACACTTTCACAAGTTAGAATGGTATATCAAACATAGCACCCGGAAGCAGCTCTCCACACAGGCCTGGTTTGGTCCATCTTCTCTACATTAAGAAGAGAGAGATTGCTTCAGACACACCCATTCATCCTGACCAGGTTGTTTGTCGTGGAAGATGACTTTTGCTCTCTAAGGTCCTTCATAGCTTCCTCTATCTTCCCCAGGGTTCATTTCTGCATGGACCTTTGAGGTTCTCAGCAGGTGGAAGGTCTCTTATGTTCCTGTATTGTAAGACCAACTCTGTCCCTGCTCTTCTGTAAAGTTAGATGGAGGGCAAAGAGTATGGTTAGGGTTAATAACATGTTTGATTTGGGTTAGGAATCATTCTGCTGGATGAATAATGGTATTGGGAACCTGCGATATTTGTAAGTATATATAGAGGTGAAATATATGTATGAAAACAGAAATCTAGGTAAGATTTGCAGCCCAGAAGGGCATTGGATCCTTGATTGGGATACTTAGCTTTGAATTATGTTCTGCACATGTGTCTCAGATAAATCTATACACAATGGTATAGGACCTTGTACTTGGATGATTGAATGTCGAAGAGAACATCCAGTCTAAAAAGGATAGTTGGTAGGATTAGGAAGATAGTTGGTAGAATTAGAAAAAAAGAGTGAGTATAGGATTTGAAAAAAAAGTTCTTTAGCAATAGGGTTTCAGGTAGAGAGAAAATGTAAATGTCAGCACATGTGAAGAGTTGGTCACAATGATGAATTGGGGAAAATATGTAGGAAAGCAGATATCAATAGAGACATAGGAAATCAGGCAAATGATAAAGTGATTGATTGGATTAGACATTTTCAGCAGGCTTGAAGTTGAATATATAATCTTAGGAAGAAACACATATGTAGTCACCAATAGGATTGACATTTGAGAGCATTAGCCAACCTGGACACGGGTGATTTTTATAATCCATACTCATATTCCATTTAGGCTTTGGTACAATCGTAAGTGTGACTTTGCATTTTCTTGCCAGAATATTACTGTGATAAAATGTATATGTAGATCAGGTGACATGAGTATTTCTTGCACCATTTCTGGGAGCAATATTTTGAAGAGGTATAAATTAGTATTGGGGGCACAAATAGGTGTACCATGTGTGTATGAATATAGAGAGAATGATTGAATAGACCATACTGTGAATAAATAATATAACTTGTTCCAACTTTACAAATTGGAATAAATTTATATCTCAAAATACATAGCAAATCTTATATTGATATACATACATTCATTCCAACCAGTTATACATCTAATGGTAATATTAGGGTTGTAGTTTATCATAAATTCTGTGTGAGTTTTGCTTCAAAATTGATTATGGAAATCGAAAATAATGTATTTGGAAAGAAGTCTCATGAAATGAGCAGTCAAAAACAAGTAGGAATATATGTGTTCTGAAGCAGGAAGTGATTGAATGTGTTACAAATGTCTTTAAATTTGTGAACTTGTGGATGAAATGTACATTTTATGATGTACAAAAACTGAAGAAATAGAAATGTACCAGTGTTGAATAAAATTGAACGTCAAAATACACATCATGTCCCATAGGAATGTAGTAGCATTGATGTTAAAGTGGGTCAGTTACTGTAGAAATATAAGGATTTGTTTGCACCATTCACTGAAGTAAGTTTTCAGTACTAGAAAACAAATATGTATTTCAGGTGGATGAATGTTTCTGAAAATAATCTTATGAAAAGTTGATTATAAAACCACATACATGAACATTAGTGAATTTAGGGAGTGTATAATAAGACACATGTATTTCATATTTTGAAAAATCTAGAGTGTATATATATATATACACACACACAAATACATTGGAAAGTAGAAAATATATGCCAATCAAAATTCATCATGAAATATATATCATCCACAGATCCAAAAATATTAATTTTACTGAACATGGATTTATGTACAATGTTGCTCAACTAAAAAGCTCACTCATAGTTTGAATTTTCAGTTCCAAAAGCATTTAGGAGGAGTGATTTCTTCTCATACTTTGTATCTGCCAAGTTAGCCACCTCACAAAAATGTACATGTATTCCAGGTAGGATTTTGTATGTGCATATAAAAATACATGTGCTGAATTGGCTACAGAAAATGGGAGACAGGAATTCACATGTGTGTTAACTTTAAAAACACATGGAGAACAATTTCAAGAAAAAAATTGACAAGATTTATAACTCCTACCCTATATCATGGAAAAGGCAAGACCAACTATTCACCATGCCTCCTCTGAACTGCTTGTATTTCTATTCTGTTTGGGTTATTTTTCTCCATCATATTAGTATTAGTAGTCAGAGTCTAGTAGGGTATGGGTTAGTGTCAGAGTTTCAGTATTTCGAATGAAAAATTGCAAAATGTATCCAATGTGTATGTAAATATGTGCTACACAAAAATCTTCCCACTCTTATCCAGAACAATGTCTTGACAATACCTTCGCCCCAAGTAAGAAACAATTAGAGGAAAAGAGTTAGAAATTCCGTGAATACATATCTGGAATGGAAAACAATCAGGAGTTCACAATCTTGGAAGTGGTAGAGGAGTTTTCAAAAGTAAGGAACAGGGTAAACACTCCACAAAAATGGAATTCTGCTGGCCTAGAGACTTCTTGGGAAACTCTCTGTGAGGTTGGGCACTTGAAATATATGTTGTTGTCAGGAGCTTTAGCTTCCTTTCTAGTGAGACCATAAAAGCTGGGTCTGCATCTATGTGACCTGGTGGACATTGTTTCTTTTTTTCCCAATGAACATGAGGCAGCATTGCTGAATTCTCCCTTTGTAGGTAAACTGTGGCCCCTGGGGGCTAAATGTCTCCCCATGTGGACTGTGAAGCCATATGGTCATCCTCTATTTTCGTGGTGTTTTTTGCTGCTGCACTGGAAGTTTGGTACTTGCTTCACGAAATACAAGGAGTTTAAATGGAACCCAGTACGGGAGGGAGTTCTGTCACGTGTGGTGAGTCAGGGTCTGCTGGAGAATACAAGAACCAGGCTTCTATCCCACATAGCTTGCCCCCTTGACTATAGCAACCTGATTTTGAACAGCGTCCTGAATCCTCTCCATATAACAAGATGCCTTTACATATAAGGGTCTGCTGGTTTGACCATGTCAGTGACAAGCCATTTGGAAGCCAATGGCAGATCCACATGGCCCCACCACAGATGTTTTATCACACACCTGCCCACCATTGCTCTAGGCCCACTACTCAGCAGGATCCAACTTTCTGGCATCTCTGTTAAACACCATTTTAATGAAAACCAGTCAATCAAGGCACTGTCTGGTATACTCATTGTTGGAAAAAGTATAAACGGCAGCCATACCCCAGAGAAAAACCCCAACATGGCGCCTAAGGACTTCTTCTTCCTACCTTCTTCTTTTCTGAAGTGGCGCGAAAAGTTCCCGCCGGGTGAACTCTCCCACTGGTGCCAATTTCAAATCTCGCTGGCGGGGAACCTTAGCCCCAATGAGAACTAACTCCTGGGCTCCGGAGCTGATATCTGAAAGAACTTGCCAATAAACGGGTTGCCTGCCATTTATCTAAGTCCTTTCATCTCCTCCTTAGTTCTATATAAGCACACAGCTTTTTGCAATAAAATTGGAATTCTCCCGGCGAAGTGCCTTTGAGTGGGGAGTTCTTTCATTTTGGTGCCCCGTTTGAGGATACGGGTGAGCTCTTTCCAACAAGAGCCCCGTCCCCCGTTCCGCCCAGACACTCCGTCCTGGTCCGCTCTTTTCAGACGCCAGCTTCCTGCACTCACCACTGATCTGATGTATGTAAGCTTCCCCTGACCCCGGCTCGCCAACTTCCTTCGGGCTACCGCTAGTTTTGTGACCCTGATCGTCCAGCACACTCTAGACGCCCGGTAGGGGAGAGGGAATTCCTCCCATCAAGACCTTTACTGGTCACAGTGGACCCTCTAGTGATCCGTTTCCCTTTGGGGCATGAGGGTTCTGAGTTTACACTAGAGGCTCTGTGGTTTTTCCTCCTTTGCTGCCACTGCTGCTGCCGGCTAGATTTGCTGTTTCCTGCAGGGCTGCTGTGTCTGGCTGAAGCTGCCTCTCTGCTCAGGGAAAACTGAACTCCCTTCCTAGAACTGCATTCTGCTGGAGCTGGAGTTCTGTTTTCATTACTGACTTCTTCAGCTGTGTTCGAAAACTTTCCTGACGTCAGGTTGCCCATGGCTCCAAACCCATTGGGTCTTCCAGATCGCACTTCACTGGTGACGACCAGGTAGTACCCTCTGTATTTCCTCGCGACAGCTGGTCATTTTGGGGACACCCACGTGACCCCCATTCGCCCTGAATTTCCTGGAAGCCGTTCCAGCTCGGGTTTTCTCTTTGTCTCTCTCGCTTACTCTTATTCTCTCTCTCTCTCTCTCTCTCTCTCTCTCTCTCTCTCTCTCTCTCTCTCTCTTCCATCTCTCCCTGTGACAATGGGCACCTCTTCATCTGTACCTGAAGCCTCACCTCTCAAATGTTTAATAAAAAATCTGACCACACTCTCCCTCACACCAGACATCAAGCCCAAACTTTTAATTAAATTCTGTACTCAAGATTGGCCTCCATATCCACTGGATAATGGCAATCATTGGCCTCCAGAAGGCTCCTTAGATCCAAACCTCCCCTGGGACCTTTTTAACTACTGCCAGCGTCTGGAAAAGTGGAGGGAGATTCCCTGCATTGAAGGTATTAGCCTTCCCACACAGCACCTTGTCTCTGCTCCTCCTGCCCTCCCCGTCAGGTCCTCCTTGCTTGCAATCCCCTCTCTTTCCCTACTTCTACTTCTGACTTCACAGATTCTTCCTCATTCAACCCAGCAGATGAACCCCCACCTTCTCCCCAGCCCCATCTGCCCCTTCTCTTCTGCAATACCCTCCTCATCCTCTGCCTGATTCCATGGATCCTCAGCCTTCCATTTTATCCCCCTCCCCTCCGTCCTCTTCTGCCTGCTCCACTTCCTCCTCTTCCAAAGAGACACTCCCTTCCCCTCCCTCTCCTTCCTGTCCTCCGCCTGCCTCTCTCAGTCCTCCTTTTACCAGGTCTAAAGGACTCCTTCCCACCCCTAAGACAATCGCACCCCTTCGTGAGGTAGCTGGTCCCGAGGGTGTCATCAGAGTCCACGTGCCCTTCTCCAGGTCAGACATTACTCAGCTAGAGAGCAAGTTAGGCTCAATCACCACTAAACCCACCACTTACATTTGGGAGTTTCAATGGGTCCTGCAAGCATATAGCCTCACTCATCATGCCATATACATGCTCTTGGCCAATACACTTCTCCCCGAGGAAAGGCAATGGGTCTGGGAGCTAGCCCAAGCCCATGCTGATGAAAATCATAGGACCAATCCTGACCACCCCACGGGCTCTCATGCTGTCCCAGAGCAGGAACCCTATGGGATTACAACACCCCTGAAGGCTTACAGACTCATGACCTTTTTACATCCTGCCTCTTGGCGGGCCTGAAAAAGGCGACCCACAATGCTGTTAACTTTAAAAAGGTGCAGGAGGTCATTCAAAGGAAGGAGGAAACACCTTCAGAATTCCTGGATAGACTAACCAAGGCCCTTCAACACTGCACATAACTCGACCCAGAAACCCCTGATGGCCGTCATCTCTTAATGACATATGTTCTGGCCCAAAAATACTCTGACATTAAAGCCAAGCTTAAAAAGCTTGAACAGGGCCCTGCTACTCCTCAGACTGAAATCCTCGCTGTCTCTTTAAAGGTTTTTCATGGTAGAGAGGATGAAAGTGAATGTCGTAGGAAGAGAGCTGAAAATGCCAAATTTCAAATGTTGGCCCAGGTCATTCAGAGAAGGCCATCACCACGCCGTCCCAATGTGACACCCCCTGGAGCTTGCTTCAAATGTGGTAAGGATTGTCCTTCGCCGAGAACACCCTACAACCCCTGCCCAACATGCCATCAAAGGAGACACTGGGGGGAAGACTGCCCAACAACCCGGAAGGGAGGTTGGTCAGCCACCCGGCAACCCCAGCCTCTCCTGGGCTTGGCAGAGGAGGAATGATGGAGCCCTGGGCCTTCCCTCCAGATTATTACCATCAAGAATCAAGAACCTAGGGTCACCTTCCTGGTGGATGGACGCTTCATTACCTTCCTTTTGGATACTGGTGCCACTTTTTCGGTCTTGAGGGAGTATTGGGGTTCTACCACACCCTCAAAAACTCCTATTGTCGTGGTAGGAGGTAAACATATTTTCCCTCAAAATCCCTTTTGTCCTTCACTCACTCCTTTCTCGTTATGAGCCATTGCCCCATTCCCCTTCTGGAAAGGGACATACTCTCACTATTAAAAGTCACCATTCACATATCACCCCACACCTCTCCTACCTCTCATTTCCTCATGATGTTCCTAGGGGCAGATACACCTCCTCCATGCACTCTCCCACGACTATCTAAACCAGTTAACCCTGAGTTTTGGGACACAACTACACCCTTTATGGCTAAATGCAGTCCTATTCATATTGTCTTACTGGAGCCTTCAAGATATATTAGTCAACCATGATATCCACTCACAACCACAGCCTTCCTCGGATTAGAAGCCATCATCCAGGATTTATAATTAAAGGGGTATCTTAGGCCTACACACTCTCTTTTCAACACCCCCATTCTGGCAGTTAAGAAACCTAACGTGTCCTACAGGCTGGTTCTAGACCTTCCCCTTGTCTACTCCTCTGTGGTCCCCATCCACCCGCTAGTGTCCAACCCTTACACCCTCCTCTCTCAGATCCCTGCCACTACTACCCACTTCTTGGTTCTAAATTTGAAACATGCATTCTTTTCTATTCCCTTGTTCTCAGAATCTCAGGATATCTTTGCTTTTACTTGCACTGACTCTCACACCCGCCATTCTCATCAGCTTACCTGGACTGTCCTCCCACAGGGATTCAGGGATAGCACCCATCTCTTTGGCCAAGTTCTTGCCCAGGACCTCACATCCTTTCACCCGACCTGTCCTGACTCTACTCTCCTTCAATATGTCGATGATCTTCTTCTATGTAGTCCCTCTGGGAACACTCTCAATCCCACACTGCACAGCTTCTTAATTTCCTAGCAGACAAGGGAAATAGGAAGTCTCCCCACAAGGCCCAGGTTTCCCAGTCTTCTGTCACCTTTCTTGGTTTTTGCCTTACACCCAGAAAAAAGGAAATAACACTGGATAGGAGGCAACTCCTCTCTGATCTTCCAGTGCCCCATACAAAAGCCAAAATACTATTATTCCTAGGACTAGCAGGTTATTTTAGGGCCTGGATCCCAAATTATTCTCTTCTATACAAATCCTGTATGAACTAGCAAAGGGACCCCCTAGTGAATCTCTTGCCTCCTCCCCAAACTACCACTTGCGCAGGCTTCAGCAACTTGTCTTAAAGGCACTTGCCCTTCACCTTCCTGATCTTTCAAGACCATTTCATGTATATGTCCATGAAAAAGGGAGGCAAGAACTTGGGGTCTTAGGTCAAAACTATGGGCCTACATTTGCACCTGTGGCATATTTGTCCAAGCAAATTGACCCTACCATCCGTGAGTGGGCCCCTTGCTTAAGAGCTGTGGCTGCTGGACAAATTTTACACAAAGAAGCCTCTAAGCTTACTTTTGGGGCCCCTTTAACTATCCACTCCCCACATCACTTGAAGGATCTTTTAGCTTATAAGGGCTTTCAAACCCTTCCTCCATCCAGAGTTCTGTCACTCCTCACTTCCTTTCTGGAAAACCCTAACATTACTTTCCTCCCCTGCTCTGCACAGAACCCTGCCTCACTGCTCTCAATGACTCCCACGTCTAACACACCAACTCATAATTGGTTGGAAACCTTAGATGATTTCCTCCCCTGTCATTCTTCCATTTCTGAGAGACTACTAGCCAAGCCTGACCTTATCTGGTTTACTGATGGCAGTTCCTTTAGGCAGAATTGCACTCATTACTTTGGATACACTGTAGTTTCAGCCACTGAGATTATAGAGGCCAAAGCTCTGCCTTCAGGAACTACCAACCAGCAGTCTGAACTTATAGTAGCCACTCGTGCCTGCCTTCTAGCACAAGGAAAATCCCTAACCCTTTATACTGATTCAAAATATGTCTTCCATATCTTATCCCATGCTGCAATATGAAAGGAGCGAGGCCTACTTACCACCAAAGGTAATGTGATCACTAATTCGGCTCTTATAACCAATCTGATAAAGGCCTCCCACTTACCCACCCAGGTGGGAGTTGTCCATTGTAGGTCTAATTAGAAGGACGTCTCTCTTATCACTGAGGGCAATGCCAAAGCTGACCAGGCGGAACAAATGGCTGCTACCACTTCCAATGATGGACCCCCTGGGGGACATATAATGGCCACTTTAGACAGCTCATCTGAAGCCCCTACTTCTTACAGTAAGAACAAGGATCTCTTCAAGTTCCTTCATACTCTATTCCTTTCCAATTCTCAGTCTTTGACCCTCTTTTTACAGAGCTTCTTCTCGCTCACCCTCTCTGACAAAGCCATGCTACAGAATATAGCCTCTAATTGTCAGATCTGTCAGTGGACCAACACTTATACTCCTTTAAGGCCCAAACCTTTTCCTTCCCACCAAGCCCGGGGACACATTCCCACTGCTGACTGGCAGGTAGACTTCACCAACATGCTCACAGTATGGCGCACTAAATACCTCCTTGTCTTTGTGGACACTTTCTCTGGTTGGATTGAGGCATTTCCCACTTCCAATAAAACGGCTTCCACTGTAGCTTTAATCTTACTGACAGACATCATCCCCAGGTTTGGTATGCCCACTTCTCTACAATATGACAATGGCCCTGAGTTTATTTCTAGAATCACACAAAAGGTCTCTCAAGCCCTCTCCTTCAAGTGGCATTTCCACTGTCCATATTATCCACAAGCTTCAGGGAAAGTGGAAAGGGTAAATTGTACTCTAAAGGAAGTCCTTACCAAAATGACAATGGAATTAAACTTAGACTGGGTCAAACTCCTTCCCTTGGATTTGCTTCGAATCAGAGCTCTCCCTAAAAACCATCTTTACTGTCTCCCTTTGAGATAATATATGGAAGACCTCTTATACCCCCTGGGTTGGTCATTTCACAAGGACCTCTCACCCGAGATTTGTCTTTGCCTCTTTTGTATCATCTCCGCTCGGAACTCTGGAAATATCAGGACTGGCTTCATCCGGACCCAGTGTCCTCTCCAAACACTCCTCCCTTAACACCTGGGAGTCTAGTATATTATAATACCCCAGAGGAGAAAGGGACTCTTGCCCCAAAATGGGAAGGCCCCTATCCTGTCATTCTCTGTACCCCCACTGCCGCCAAACTCTCCTTACCAGACAACCATCTAACTCCCTGGATTCACATTTCTAGGTTGAAGCCATATCACCAGGAGGCCCCACCTGCTGACGACAGGACCAACCCAGAGGAACTCCAAGAATCACCTCCTGAACCTCCCATTAACTCCTGCTCTCCACACTCATCTCACCCATTTAAGTTGCGGCTCACACGGTGTTCCATGCAGCCCAATTCCTCTTAAAAAAGTCACAATGGGCTCTCTCAACACCCTAATCTTCTGTAACTGCTTGTTTTTTGTGCTCTGCTTATTTTCTGTGCTCTATCGGGACTGGTCTTTACCCTCCTCTCCTACCATGTATTTATTCACTCTTCAGGAACGATACTCAGAACATGGCATGTAGAAGGTCCGTGCAGTGGATGCAACTACTTGCTTCATCCACAACTGCACCTCTATTTCCCTAAAATTGTCACCTTCAAGGACCTTCGTCCCTGGTAGCTGGAACTGGCTTTTCATTTGCTTCCTTTTTGATCAAACAAAAGACTATTGTCATTGGTGGCCTGAGATATATAATGGGTGCCCCTATTGGTCATGCAGGTTCCATGATGAACATGGTAGCTATTCTTACCACTCACTTTGTTACCCTAAAGTGTGGACTTCTAGTTACCTAAAGTGGGATAAAGTCTCTTTATCTGATAACAATGGATGGTATACTTTAGATATACCTGACCCCAAGGCCAAACGTTGGGACTATGTTGAGTTTGCTGTCTATGCTCGGACAACCTCAGCCAGACCCACAGGGTGGATGACAGTTGGCAGCACCCTGATTATGCCACCTAAGGCAACCATCCAGGTAGTTGAACACATTAAGGAGTCAGAATCAAAACTTTTAGATCTTATCCATAGCTCATCCACAAAGGATTCAGACCCTTCAACCCCCTCAGGTCCCCCTGACACATGGCTCAATTTGTTACACCAATCTCTTCGATTATTAAACTCCACCCCTCTTTTTGTGCCTCCTTCTCAGTGCTTTCTCTGTGCTTCACTTAGTCCCATTAGCGGCAGGAAATATTTCAGCAAAAACCTACAATTTCTCTAAGAAAGGACAACCCCTACATGTGACACGTATCCCACTGTGGGAAAGTTATTTCACCAATACTTTATTTGCTTTCATCTGTTTCCACCTGCCAATAATGAATCCTTTACCCATTTGTTCCTTGAGCTTAAGCACCCAATCGAGCCCTGCATTTATGCAACCTGGACATTTCCTCTGGTGTAATGGGTCTTTAAGTACCTCAACGATCAATGTCTCTGGCACCTGTTTCTTGGTTACTGTAGTTCCTCAGCTGTCTTTGTATACTCCCACCGAATTCCGACAGTTGGCCCTACCTTCCTGAACCCGTAGGGCAGTCTTTCTGCCGGTTCTGGTAGGCCTCACTTTAACAACCTCAGTGGCGGGTCTCGGATTCTCTGGTGGAGCTATAGGTCATGCTCTATGGGCATTCAAAGACCTGCAACAAAAACTGCAGGAAGCACTCGATACCACTGCTGAGTCTCTGGGCTCCTTGCAGCGCCAGGTTACTTCATTGGCACAAGTGGCTTTACAGAACCAAAGGGCAATTGATCTTCTCACTGCAGAAAAAGTGGGTACATGCCTATTCCTCAGAGAGGAATGTTGCTCTTATGTTAATGAATATGGGCTGATAGAAAAAAATGTTGTTAAATTGCAGAAATTATTGACCAAATTGCTCAAACCTAGCTCCTCCAATCCCATAACAGGGTTCTTCCAATCCTATCTTGCCATGTACTTACTACCTATCTTGGGGCCCCTTATTGGGATGCTCCCTTTTTTTGCTCTCTTGCCATGCATAATGAAGTTCCTTCAAACCCAACTGCAAAAAATTTCTAATCAAAATTTCAACCAGCTTTTGCTTAGGCACTACCATCCTCTGATGACCGATGAACCCCTAACATCTCCAAGAGAACAGTTCACTCAGTGATGAAGCTCACTACCAGGCACGATGGAATGCAACGTACATCAGACAGCGGGAGGCAACGAGCTTGGAGAACCTCTCAAGCTGCCATCCTGGATTCATGAGTCTTTATGACCTTCTAAGCTTCCTCATGGCCCTTGGCCTCTTCTATGTCAGTCCCCCAACATGGAACTTCTGCCAAAAATTGACCTTTGCTTTAATTTTTATCTTCATTCTGTTTTTATTCGCTCTGATCTTCTTCAAGTGCTGGTGACGCCATGACCAGGCAACGCTTCCAGTATTTCCTAGAGTCTCTGTTACAGGACCAGTAGCTGATACCAACAATCTCCTCCATCCAGGACTGGTTTCATGCCATCGACAACTTGTGGCATCAGGGAACTTTCATAGACTTTACCCCTACTGAAGTAGCTATCTATACCACTGGCTTTTATTTCTGGCTGCCATGATATCCCCAGACCTGGCCCCCGAGCATTTGTCCACTTCCCTTTCTAGGCCCCACAGCACCCCCACACAGCAGGCAGCAGCCAGAAATGACAAACAATGCCCCACTTTCTAAGAAAACAAAAAGGGAGGAATGTTAGGAAAAGTATAAATGGCAGCCATACCCCAGAGAAAAACCCCAACATGGCACCTAAGGACTTCTTCTTCGTACCTTCTTCTTTTCTGCAGTGGCGTTAAAAGTCCCTGCCCTTGTTAACTCTGCAGCCAGCGCCAATTTCAAATCTCACTGGTGGGGAACCTTAGCCCCAATGAGAATTAATTCCTGGGCTCCGGAGCTGATATCTGAAAAAACTTATTCTCAGAACATGAGACCAAATCACAAACCCACAACCACACCCACAAAGGCACCTCCTTCCCCCAAGTAGGTCTGTGACTATTCGGAGTGTTCTCTGACTGCTGGGCCATACTATGTTCCTCCGAAATGGCCTGTCTTGTCTCAGATCTGGTCTCCTTGGTCAACTCTGTGAAGTTGACAGGAACCAGTGGTGAGCCACTACCTTCTTTCTCAGGAAAGGCCCCTCTTCAGAGCTCTTCTGGCATTTGGACATCTTCAAATCAGTAGGTACCAAGAAAGACTGACCCTCTCCTTGGTAAATCCAAACAAGTGAGACAACTGGGACTGGGACTGGGACTGGCTCGGGGTGCCTGGCTTCCTGGATCCCAAGTTCAGAGAGTTCCAACACCAAGGAAGTGAGGTGAGGTCACTTCCTTCAGGAACTGAATGAGGTCACTGCCTTGGCAACCACTTTGTTTTAGCAGTTGCTTCTTATGGTCCCTTTAGATGGAGGCTGCCCCTACTTCCTGTGACCCTTTCATAAGTTAGAACGGGATATAATCCATAGGCTCTCAGGAACCACTCTCCAAAAGGCCTGGTTTGGTCCGTCTCCTCTACATTAAGAAGACAGAGGCTGATTCAGACACCAAACTTCATCCTACCAGGTTGTTTTCCATGGAAGATGACTTTTGCTCTCTCAGGTCCTTCATAGCTGCCTACATCTTCTCCAGGAATCATTTCTGCACATACCTTTGAGGTTCTCATCAGGTGGAAGATCCCATACATTCCTGTATTGTAAGACCAACACTGTCATTGCTTTTCTGTAAAGTTAGATTGAGGGAACAGTGTATGGTTAGTGTTAATAACATTTTCAATTTTGATTAGGAACCATTCTGCTCGATGAACAATGGTATTGGGAACCTGTGATATTTATAAGAATATAGAGGTGAAATATATGAACGAAAAGAGAAATCTAAGTAAGATTTGATGCCCAGAAGGTCATTGGGTTCTTGATTGGGATACTTAGCATTGAATTACGTTCTGCACAGATGTCTCAGATAAATCGATATACAATGGCATAGGACCTTGTACCTTGGATGATTGAATGTAGAAGAGAACATCCAGTCAAAAAGGGATAGTCGATAGGATTAGGAAGACAGTAGGTAGGTTTAGGAAGAAGAGTGAATATAGGATTTGGACCAAAGTTTTTTAGCAATAGGGTTTCGGTTAGAGAGTGAATGTTAGTGATAGCACATGTGAAGATTCAGTCACAATGATGAACTGGGGAAAATATGTAGGAAAGCAGATATCAATAGACACATTACAAAATCATTCAAAGTGTAAAGTGAGTGACAGCTTTAGACGTATTCAAAGGGTTGAGTTTGAATATATAATCTTTGGAAGAAACAAATATGTAGTCACCAATAGGATTTTCATTTGAGATCATTAGGCAACCTGGACATGGATGTTTTTAGTAATCCAGGATCACTTTCCATTTAGGTATGGTACAATCATAAGTGAGAACTTTGCTTTTTCTGTTCAGAATATTACTGTGATAAAATGTATATGTAGATCAGGTTACATGTATTTGTTCCACCATTTCTGGGAGCAATATTTTGAAGACGTATAAATTAGTATTGGGGGTACAAAGAGGTGTACCCTGTGTCTATGAATATAGAGATAATACATGAATAGACCATACTGTGAATAAATAATATAACTGGTTCCACTTTAAATAATGGATTGAATTGATATCTGTAACTAAGTAAGAAATCTTATATTGATATACAATCATTCTTTCCAACCACTTATACATTTAAAGGTAATATTAGGGTTATGGTTTATCATGACGGGTGTTTTGCTTCAAATATGATAAAGGAAATCGAAAATAATGTGTTTGGAAAGAAGTCTCATGAAAAGAGCAGTCAAGAAACATGGAGGAATACATGGGTTCTGAAGCAGGAAGTGATTTGAAGTTAAACAAATGCGTATAAATTTGCTAAATTGTGGATGAAATATTTATATATCCTCTGATGTGCATAAACTGAAGAAATAGTAATGTTCCAGTGTTGAATAAAAATGAACGTCAAAATGCACATCATGTCCCATAGGAATCTAATCTACTTGCATTGATGTTAAACTCGTGTCAGTTACTGTAGAAATATTATGATTTGGCTTTTTTTTTTGGTGTTATAATACAATTTATTTTAGTACTAGCATGCCACAGAATGTAGAGGAAGGAACAATGGATTATTATTATCATTGTGATAATTTAAGGTTTTATATCACATTAAGCTATAATATGGCATAATATATCTTATGAATTAGAGAAAAATTTTTTTTAAAAAACCTATTATTTAAGGACCATATGCACTGACAATTTAAATGGCTTTCTCGAGATTTCAATTTCTATCAATTGTGTATTAATTGCCAAATATTTATTTTAGTACTTTTCATATTCATAATTGATATAAAGTCAATTGTTTAATTCTTCTTGTAAGTAGTTACTTATTACAGCAGGGACATTATTAATAATTCTAAATCTTTATAAGAAAAATGGTACAAAGTTATTTTCATGCAAAATTAAGAATAATTGCCTTCTCTGAATGTTTGATTGTTAATACATATAACAAAGAGCTTTTGATGAGTCTCTTCTGCAGTAAAACATAAAATGCAAAGATATAGTTGGGTATGTATGTCCAAATAAAGATAAGAAGAAATACACATTATTAGCTAGAAACAATTAAATAAAAGATGAAAAGAAAAATCCAATACATTGTACGAACTTGTCAGATGAGGTAGTATTCTGGAAGAATAGCCTAAGGCTAGACATGGTCCATGACAAAATATTAACTAAAAAAATGAAATATGAAAAATATAGGAAATGCTATGAATTTTTCATGAAGGTAGGTGAATTATCCTTTAATCTCATTTTATGTGCATTTTCAAAAGCCAAATTTCTGGTAAAATAAATTTGTGATAGTTACAACTACACAAAACAAAGTTTCTGCTTAGCAAAATGAATGCATCTCAACCCTTTTTTAGCTGATTTCTTCCCACTCAATTTTAAACCTTTATTTATTTATTTATTTTTATTGGTTGTTCAAAACATTACAAAGCTCATGATATATCATCTTTGATACATTTTTCTCATTTGGTTTATGAACTCCCATTTTTTCCCCAAATAAGAATTGCAGAAACACATTGCTTACACATTCACATTTTTACATAATGGCATATTAGTGACTGTTGTATTCTTCTACCTTTCCTATCCCCTACTATCCCCCCTCCCCTGCCCTCCCATCTTCCCTCTCTACCTCATGTGCTGTTGTTTAATTCTCTCCATTATTTCCGCCCCATTTCCCCTCACAACCTATTATGTGTAATTTTGTGTATCATTGAGGGTATTCTACCATTTCCATATGCTTTCTCTTCTCTCTCCCTTTCTCTCCCCCCACACGTCTTTGTATAATGTTAATCTTTTCCTCATGCTCTTCCTCCCTTTCTGTTCTTAGTTGCTCTCTTTATATCAAAGAAGACATTTGGCATTTGTTTTTTTAAGGATTGGCTAGCTTTGCTTAGCATATTCTGCTCTAATGCCATACATTTCACTGCAAATTCTATGATTTTGTAATTTTTTAGTGCTGCGTAATACTCCATTGTGTGTAGATTCCACATTTTTTTTTTAATCCATTCATCTATTGAAGGGCATCTAAGTTGGTTCCACAGTCTAGCTGTTGTGAATTGTCCCGCTATGATCATTGATGTGGCAGTATCCCAATAGTACGCTGTTTTAAGATCCTCAGGGAATAGTCCAAGAAGTGTGATAGCTTGGTCAAATGGTGGATCCATTCCCAGCTTTCCCAGGAATCTCCATACTGCTTTCCAAATTGGCTGCACCAATTTGCAGTCCCACCAGCAGTGTACAAGTGTCCCCTTTTCCCCACATCCTCGCCAACACTTACTGTTGTTTGACTTCCTAATGGCTGCCGATCTTACTGGAGTGAGATGGTATCCTAGGGTGGTTTTGATTTGCATTTCTCTGACTGCTAGAGATTGTGAGCATTTTTTCATGTACTTGTTGATTGATTGTATGTCCTCCTCTGTGAAGTGTCTGTTCAGGTCCTTGGCCCATTTGTTGATTGGGTTATTTGTTACCTTACTTTTTAATTTTTTGAGTTCTTTGTATATTTTGGATATTAGGGCTTTATCTGAAGTGAGAGGGGTAAAAATTTGTTCCCAGGATGTAGGTTCTCTATTTACCTCTCTTATTGTTTCTCTTGCTGAGAAAAAAAAAAAAAAAAACTTTTAGTTTAAGTAAGTCCCATTAATTTATTCTTGTTATTAACTCTTGGGCTATGGGTGTCCTATTAAGGAATTTGGAGCCCGATCCCACAGTATGTAGATCGTAGCCAACTTTTTCTTGTATCAGATGCAGTGTCTCTGATTTGATATCTAGCTCCTTGATCCATCTTGAGTTAACTTCCTTGCTTGGCGAGAGAAAGGGATTCAGTGTCATTTTGTTGCATATCGATTTCCAATTTTTCTAGCACCATTTGTCCTTCGTATATTGCAGGTTTTTAGCCCCTTTTATCAAATATAAGAAAGTTGTAATTTTGTGGAATGGTTTCTGTGTCCTCTATTCTGTACCATTGGTCCACCTGCCTGTTTTGGTACCAGTACCATGCTGTTTTTGTTACTATTGCTTTGTAGTACAGTTTGAAGTCTGGTATCGCTATACCTCCAGATTCAAACATCCTGCTTAGAATTGCTGTTGCTATTCTGGGTCTTTTGTTTTTCCATATGAATTTCATGATTGCTTTATCTTTTCTACAAGAAATGTCGTTGGGATTTTGATTGGCATCAATTTAAACCTGTAGAGAATTTGGGTAATATCGCCATTTTGATGATGCTAGTTCTGCCTATCCATGAATTGGGTATATTTTTCCATATTCTAAGATCTTCTTCTATCTCTTTATGTTTCTGTAGTTTTCATTTATAAATCTTTCACCTCTTTTGTTAGGTTGATTCCCAACTATATAATTGTTTTTCCAATTATCTTATTTTCTTTGAGGATATTTTGAATGGAGTGGTTTTCCTCATTTCCATTTCAGAAGTTTTGCTGCTGATATACAGGAATGCCTTTGATTTATGCGTGTTGATTGTATATTTTGCCACTTTGCTGAATTTATTTATTAACTCTAGCAGTTCCTCTGTAGACCCTTTTGGGTCTGTTAAATATATTATCATGTCATCCGCAAATAGCGATAATTTAAGTTCTTCTTTTCCTAGTTTTATGCCTTTAATTTCTTTTGTCTGTCTAATTGCTATGCCTAGTATTTCAAGAACTGAATTAAATAGAAGTGGTGATAGAGGGCATCCCTCTTGTTCCAGATTTTAGAGGGAATGCCTTCAGCTTTTCTCAATTTAGGATGATGCCAGCCTGAGGTTTAGCATATATAGCTTTTACAATCTTGAGGTAAGTTCCTGTTATCCCTAGTTTTTCTAGTGTTTTCAACATAAAGGGATGCTGAACTTTGTCGAATGTTTTTTCTGAATCTATCGATACGATCATATGGTTGTTGTCTTTAAGTCTATTGATGTGGTGAATAGCATTTATTGATTTCCGTATAATGAACCAGCCTTGCATCCCAGGGATGAATCCTACATGATCATGGTGCATAATTTTTTTGATATGCTTTTGTATTCGATTCACCAAGATTTTATTGAGAATTTTTGCATCCAAGTTTATTAGAGATATTGGTCTGTAGTTTTCTTTCTTTGAAGTGTCTTTGTCTGGTTTTGGGATCAGGGTGATATTGGCCTCATAGAATGAATTTGGAAGAGTTCCTTATTTTTCTATTTCTTGAAATAGCTTGGAAAGTATTGGTATTAATTCCTTTTTGAAGGTTTTGTAGATCTCTGCTGTATACCCATTCGGTCCATGGCTTTTTTTGGTTGGTAGTATTTTGATGGCTTCTTCTATTTCTTCCTTTGTTATTGGTCTGTTTAAATTGTGTGTGTCTTCCTGACTCAATCTGGGCAGATCGCATGACTTAAGAATTTATTGATATCTTCACTATCATCTATTTTATTGGAACATAGGGTTTCCATATACTTTCTAATTATCTTCTTATTTCTGTAGTGTCTGTTGTGATATTGCCTTTTTCATCCCGTATGTTAGTAATTTGAGTTCTCTCTTTTCTTCTCTTCCTTAGCATGGCTAAGGGCCTGCTCTCTCTTTTCTTCTCTTCCTTAGCATGGCTAAGGGCCTGCAGATCTTATTTATTTTTTCAAAGAACCAACTTTTAGTTTTATCAATATTTTCAATTTTTTTTGTTTCAATTTCGTTGATTTCTGCTCTAATTTTAAT
The DNA here is from genome assembly GCF_048772815.1 of Callospermophilus lateralis. NCBI lineage: Eukaryota > Metazoa > Chordata > Mammalia > Rodentia > Sciuridae > Callospermophilus > Callospermophilus lateralis. The sequence continues at coordinate 216,794 of NW_027511991.1, read as the reverse complement.
TATTTCTTGTCTTCTACTACATTTGCTGTTGTTTTGCTCTTCCATTTCTAGGTTTTTGAGGCGTAGTGTGAGTTCATTTATTTGCTGATTTTTCTTTTTTTTTTGAGGAAAGAACTCCAAGAAATGAATTTCCCTCTTAAAACTGCTTTCATTGTGTCCCATAGATTCCAGTATGTTGTGTCTGTATTGTCATTTGTCTCTATGAATTTTTTTATCTCCTCCTTTATGTCTTCTGTAAACCATTGATCATTCAGTAGCATGTTGTTCATTTTCCATGTGATGTAGGATTTTTCCTTCCTTCTTTTATCATTGATTTCCAGATTCATTCCATTATGATCAGATATTCTGCATGGTATTATCTCCACGACTTTATATTTACTAAGAATTGCCCTATGGCATAATATATGGTCTATCTTTGAGTAGGATCCATGTGCTGCTGAGAAGAACGTGTATCCACTTTTTGATGGTTGATATATTCTATATATGTCGGTGAAGTCTAGGTTACTGATTTTGCTGTTGAATTCTATAGTTTCTTTATTCAGTTTTTGTCTAGAGGATCTGTCTAATGGCTAGAGCGGTGTGTTGAAGTCACCCATAATTATTGTGTTGTAGTTTATTTGACTCTTGAACTTGAGGCGAGTTTGTTTTATGAGTGTTGCAGCTCAATTGTTTGGTGCATACAAATTGATAATGGTTATGCATTGTTTGTGCAAGGTTCCTTTTAACAGTATATAGTGTCCTTCTTTATCCCTTTTGATTAACGTAGGTTTGAAGTTGATTTTATTCGATATGAGTATGGCCACTCCTGCTTGCTTCCGAGGGTCATGTGAGTGGTATGATTTTTCCCAAACTTTTAATTTCAGCCTCTGTATGTCTTTACCTATCATATGAGTCTCCTGAAGGCAGCATATTGTTGGATTTTTTTTTTTTTGATCAAGGTTACTAGCTTATGTCTCTTGATTGGTGAGTTTAGGCCATTAACATTTAAGGTTACAATTGAAATATGATTTCTACTTCCAGTCATGTTTGTTTGTTTGTTTATTTATTTATTTATTTATTCATTTATTTATTTATTTTGGTTAGTTTTTACTTTTTGGTTATTTTCCTCTCCCTTTACTGAGATACCTCCTGCTGCTAGTTTCAGGCATTACTTTTCAAATCCTCTTCTTGTAGTATTTTGCTCAAAATGCTTTGCACTGCTGGTGTTCTGGCTGTGAATTCTTTTAGCTTTTGTTTATCGTGAAAGACTTAAATTTCATTGTCAAATCTGAAGCTTAATTTTGCTGGATACAGTATTCTTGGTTGGAATCCATTATTTTTGAGCGTTTGAAATACTTTGTTCCAGGATCTTCTTGCTTTCAAAGTTTGTGATGAAAAAAATCAGTCGTTAACTTAATTGGTTTACCCCTGAATGTAACCTGCCTACTTTCTCTCGTAGCTTTTAATATTCTCTCTTTGTTCTGTATGTCCTTGTTCTGGCTATTTTCATAAATATTTGTCTTGGAGTTGGTCTATTATGGTTTTGAATGCTTGGGGTCCTGTAGGCTTCCAGGATTTGGCAATCCATTCCATCTTTCATCTCTGGGAAATTTTCTAGAATTATTTCATTTAATATGTTGTCCATTCCTTTGGTTTGAATCTCTATGCCTTTTTCTATCCCGATGACTCTCAAATTTGTTTTTTTTTTTTATGACATCCCATATCTCTTGAATAGATTGCTCATGGGATTTAAGCATCTTTTCTGTGTTTACTCTATTCTTTTCAAGTTGATAAACTTTGTCTTCATTATCTGACGTTGTAACTTCTACTTGATCTAGTCTATTTGTAATACTCTTCGTTTGAGTTTTTAATTTGGTTTATACTTTCCTGCATTTCTAGGATTACTGTTTGATATTTCTTTTTAATGTCTCTATCTCCTGGTAAAGCTCATTCTTTGCCATTTGAATTTGTTTGTTTATTTGATTTTCAAAATATACTTTTATTGCTTGGACTTGCTGCCTCATGTCTTCTCTAATATTCCTTTCCATCTGAGTTAGGTATGCCTTGAGTTTTTTCCCTATCCCTATTTCTGATGCTTCACGGTCCTCCTTTAGAATTTAGTTGTCCTGCATTTTTTGCACACCTTTTTTTCCCTTGTTTTTTCATGATGTTCACGTTACTTTTCAGCTCAATTTGATTGCTGTGTTTCTGCTTTCTTCAATAGATTTGTTTTGGTTTTATATATCTCTGTTGTCTCTCTTTTGTGTTTGTAGACTATGCCTGCAAAAGTGGATTCCACTTGGAAGGAATTCCGACAGCTGAGCTCCAGTGATGTCACCTGTCTGCTATGGCGGGCCCCAGGCTCCTTGCCGGGGTGTTTGAATGGGGGGGTGGGACTGGACTGTCTCTGGTTGGTTTCACCTCCCGGTCGCTGGCGGGTGGGCGGTCTCCAGCCATCCAGTCGTGCAATCAGCGAATGGGCTGTCACTGGCGGGCGGGTGATCTCTAGCTGCCCAATTGCGCAGGCAGCCAGCGGGTGATTGGTTGCTGGTGGGCAGGCGTTCTCCAGCCTCCTAGTCACGCGTGTCTGTCCTCTGGTCCCCTGGTTTCCTCTGCGAGTCCTGATTTCCCCTGCGACACCAGATTTCCCCTGAGTGATGCCTCTTGGCAGCTCAAACTGTACTCTTTGCCTGCCGTTCCTTGGTTGTGGAGGGTGTCTATTGGGAACACTGGCACTCTATTGTTTTGATTTTTTCTGCTTGCCCCACCCATTGCGCTGGCTAGAAAAGTTTTGTTTTCACCGGTGATGGGAGGGGAAGTTGAAGGTCAGGTGCCACTAGTTTTCCCCCCGTCTTTATGAAGGCTTTCTCTGTTAATCCCTCCCCCGGAAAGCCTAAGAGAGAATTTTTGCGAATTACCTGCTGTATGGGAGATAAGCTGAGTAACACACACCTGTTTTGTTGTTGCAATCTGTCGGAGAGTGGTGGTGGATACTTCAGCTCTCCAAGATGGTGGCCGTTGGTTTCCTCGGTGGAGTTTCGGTTGTGGGGGATAGAACTGTAACACTTTCTTCCCCATCTGAAATCCCGAACTCAGCCCCAGGCTCAGTGGTGGGTGACCCAGCCGGATTCCACAGAATCCGCAGCAACGTTTCTCCCTGCATGCTGGTCGCTTCACGGTGGGGGCTCGCCGTCTGTAGCCACGGCATGGGCCGCACGGATCAGCCACCCCAGATCTTCGGTCGCATAGTTGGCTCTTGTTTGAGACTCAATTACAGGACCTCGGTGGTGGAAATCATTCTTCTAGGTTCCAGGCACACCCATTTTTCTGTAAGATCCTAACAAGATACTTTTTCGTCATTCTAACTCCTTATTCACATGTGAAGTTGCGCAGTACAAAGGGTGTGATGCACTCTATTCATGGCCATCTTGCAATGTCAAAATATTAGGATTTCTATGCACCATTTACTGAAGATAGTTTTCAGTACTAGTAAACCAAAATGTTATTTCAGGTGGATGAATATTTCTGAGAATAATCTTTTGAAAAGTAGATTATAAATCCACATACATGAATATGAATGAAATTTGGGAGTGCATAATAAGACACATATATTTCATATTTTGAAAAATCTGGAGGATATATATATATATATATATATATATATATATATATATATATAGACACACACAGAGAGACATTAAAAAGTAGCATTATATATGCCAATCGAAATTCATCATGAAATACATATCATCCACAGATTCAAAAATATTTATTTTACTGAACATGGATTTATGTATAATGCTATTTAAATAGGAGGATCACCCATAGGTTGAATTCTCAGTTCCAACAGCTTTTAGAAGGAGTGATGTCTTCTCACAATTTCTATATGCCAAGTCAGCCACCTCACCAAAAATATACGTGTGATACCAGGTATGAATAAATATGTGCATATAAAACTACATGTGATAAATAGGCTACAGAGAAAGGGAGACAGGAATTCACATATTTGTTAACTTTAAAAAAACATGGAGAATTCTTTCAACCAAATAATTGACTAGATTCATAACTCCTACCCTATATAATGCAAAAGGCAAGTCCAACTATACACGATGCCTCCTCTGAACTGCTTGTATTTCAATTCTGTTTGGGTTATTATTCTAGTCAGAGTTTAGTAGCATAGGGGTTAGTGTGAGGGATTCACTATTTTGACTGGAAAATTATAAAATGAATCCAATGTGTATACAAATATGTGCTACAAAAAATTGTTCCCACTGTCATCCAGAACAATGGCTTGACATTACCTAGTCCCCAAGTAAGACAAAATTAGAGGAGAAGAGTTAGAAAATCTGTGAATACATATTTGAAATAGAGTATGCTAAGGAGTTTCCAAAAGTAAGGGACAGGGTAAACACTTCACAAACTGGAGCTCTTCTGGCCTAAAGACTTCTTGTGGAACTGCCTCTGAGGTTGGGCACTTGAAACATATGTTGTTGTCAAGTGCTTTAGCTTCGTTTCTAGTGAGACCAATAAAGGTGGGTCTGCATCTATGTGATCTGGAGGACATGGTTTATTATTTTCCACTGAACATGAGCAGCAGTGCTGAATTTGCTGTTTGTAGCTAAACTGTGGCCCCTGGGGTCTAAGTGTCTCCCCGTGTGGACTGTGAAGCCATTTTGTGATCCTAAAGTTTTCATGGTGTTTCTTGCGGCTTCACTGGGAGTTTGGTATTTGCTTCACAAAATACAAAGAGGTCAACTGGGACACAGTGCTGGAGGGAGTTCTGTCACGTGTGGTGGGTCAGTTTCTGCAGGACAATGCACCAACCATGCTTCTATCCCACATAGCTTTCCCCATTGACCATAGCAACTTAATTCTGAAACTTTCCCTGAAACTTCTCAATATTACAAGATGCCTTTACATAGAAGGGACTGCTTGCTGCACCATGTCAGTCACAAGACATTTGGAAGCTAATGGCAGATCCACATGGCCCCACCACAAATGTTTTATCACACACCTGCCCACTACTGCTCTAGGCCAAGTACTCAGCAGGCTCCAATTTATTGGCATCTCTGTTCTACACCATTTTCATGAAACTCAGTCAATCAAGGCACTGTCTGGTATACTCATGATCAGCAACAGGACATCCAAAGGTTCTCCAGTGCCACCTGGTCATGGGAATTTCAAAAATTTCTTGGTATTTATCTAGCCATTTTTGAAAGATGAAGTTGGAGGCACTGTACGTTTCAAATCAATCCAGAACCATTAAATTTTGAGGAAGCTCATGTCAATGAAAGCTATGGAGAATTCTCACAGGCAAGGCTTCCCAAAGATTGGCTAAATGGTCACGTGAATCCAGGCCCATTGAGGTCTACAATGTGAGGTCCATGTGTGTTTTGACTCTCAACTTTGGCTGCCAAGTCTTTCAGAATAAAATCATGTGATATCTTGGCTGTGATTCCCAGTGCTTTGTGGAAATACAACCTGGGCATACATCTCAGTTTCCAAGGACGACTCTCATGCGTGAACTCATAACATCCCAACACAATTCATGGCAATACATCTCTGAGGTCAGTTCCAGAACTCAGTCTCTTAGGGGAATCACACCAGAGTTCATGTCAAGGTGGACCCAGTCATCTCTTCCAACCACCACACAAATGACCACAATTAAAACCAACACACTCCCACATGGCCCTCATGATCTTTCCTATAAACACTCTTCATAACCTCTGGTTGAATGTTTCTATGAGGGGTGCAGACCAAGACAGTCTCCAAAATAATCTCCCTTGCCCCTAATGTGCCTAAAAACAGGGTGGCTTGGACACCCTTCCTGTGAACCTGGTGTGATCACAGAGGCCTGCTGTTAATACTTCTCTGCTTCTCCAATTTGAGGACTACTGACTGTGGGGTTTAGATTCTTTGTCTGAATTGGAGACATGAGGAAACCCAAGCTCCTATGGGCTAGCCTCTGCAGGGCTTTGAAGAAATTATTTGACCCAATGCATTCCTATTCTAACTTGATGTAGGTCTAGAACCTCACAAAGGAAGGGGAGAGACTTCATCCAGAATGACTGCTCTTTTGGCTATTTTGGTTTTGTATGCACACATGGGATCGTTCTTTAGATCCATCAGGTGCTGAGAATCTAAGCCTAAGCCTCACACAGGGCCAAAAGGCTGATTCAGACACATCCTTTCCAAAGGAATTAAGCAAAAAGCCTTAGGTGATGCCCATTCATTTCCATGTGAAAACAGTTTTTTTTCAGGCTTCAAAAAGGGGTGGCCTGAGGCAAAGACCTTTCAGACATTCAGGGCAGCAGAACAATTGGTAATTAAAAGGCCCAAAGCAGGGTTTCTCCACTGAGACTCTCCTGATCACACTGATACCTGAGTTTTCTGAGATGCTCGCCATTCCCTTCAGCTATCCAGTACATGGCGATGTCACAGGGCTTGGAAGTGGTACATATATTGGACACAAAACCATGAGCCTATTCTGGAGAGTGGCCAGAATTCAGGAAGAAAGCAGAAACTTTGAAAGATAGCAAGTGTTGCCCATCGATAAGGCAAGCTGAAATCCATTCATAAATTGGGCAGGATGAATGCTGGGAAGCTTTCAACTAGACAGGACATATCAATTGATGCATTCTCTTTTCTAATGTCTACAACCATGGACACCGTGGGATACACAGACATAGAAACACTCGCCTTGTCAAACGACTTACTCGAAACAGTCTACACCAAACCAAACATACCGACTTTCCTACCTATTCTGAGAACATGAGACAAATCCACAAACTCACACCCACACCCACAAAGGCACCTCCTTCCCCGAAGTAGGTCTGTGACTATCCAGAGTTTCTCTAATTGTGGACCATATTTTATTCCCACAAAATGGCCTGTCCTGTCTCAGATCTGGTCTCTTTGGTCAACATTTTGAACTACTGAGGAGCCAGCGGTGATCCAATACCTGCTTTCTCAGTAAAGGTGACTTTTCAGAGCTTTCTGGCATTTGGCCATCCTCACATCAGTAGGTACCAAGAAAGACTAAATCTGTCCTTGGTAAATCCAAGCAAGTGAGACCCCTGGGAGTGGGACTGGGACTGGATTTTGGTGACTGGCTTCCTGGATCCCAAGTTCAGAGAGTTCTGTCACCAAGGTTGTGAGGTGAGGTCACTTCCTTCAGAAAGTGAATAAGGTCACTGCCTTGGCAACCATGTTGTCCTAACAGTTGCTTCAAAGAGTCCCATGAAATGGAGGCTGCCCCTACTTCCTGTGACACTTTCACAACTTAGAATGGTATATCAACCATAGGCACCCAGGAACAGCTCTCAACACAGCCCTGGTTGGGTCCTTCTTCTCTAAATTAAGAAGACAGAGGCTGATTCAGACACATTCCTTCATCCTGACCAAGTTTTTTACAATGAAAGATGACTTTTGCTCTCTCAGTTCCTACATAGCTGCCTACAACTTCTGCAGGGATCATTTTTGCATGGACCTTTGAGTTTCTCAGTAGTTGGAAGGAATCCTACATTTTTGTATTGTAAGACCATCTCTGTCCCTGCTCTTCTGTAAAGTTAGATTGAGGCAACAGTGTATGGTTAGGGTTAATAACAGATTTGATTTGGGTTAGGAATCATTCAGCTGGATGAATAATGGTATTGATGACCTGCGATAATTACAAGAATATATAGGTAAAATATAAGTATGAAAACAGAAATCTATGTAAGATTTAAAACCCAGAAGTGTATTAGGACCTTGATTGTGATACTTAGCTTTGATTTATTTTCTGCACAGATGTCTCAGGTACATCGATATACAATTGCATTGGACCTTGTGCCTTGGATGATTGATTGTCAAAGATAACTTCCAGTCAAAAAGTGATAGTCGGTAAGATTAAGAAGATAGTCGGTAGTTTAGAAAGGAGAGTGAGTATAGAATTTGCACCAAAAGTTCTTTAGCTATAGCTTTTCGGGTATAGAGTAAATGTAAATGTCAGCACATGTGAAGAGTCAGCCACAATGATGAACTGGGAAAAATATGTAGGAAAATAGATATCAATAGATACATTAGGAAATCTGGCAAAGTATAGTCGTTAGTGAAAAGTTAGTAAAATAGGTAGTTGTCTCTTCATGTTTTTCTGTATACTTAACTTCCCTCCCTGTCCTCCCCAAGGAAAGTATATAAGCCCTGTTTAAGCTGTTCTCAGGACTCTCTGCTCTATTGAAGTGAGCTCTGAGCCCCAGCATGCTGGCCACCAATAAACCCTTTGCTTTTGCATGAGACAGTTTCTTAGAGGTCTCTTCGCCTGACACTCATCCGACCTTTACATATGGAGGTTCCACCGAGTTCTGGCAGCAGCGGACGAGAGACCCCAACTGGCTCCTCAAGGGATTTGTAAGGCGCCTCTTTCTGGTGTCAGGTTTCAGGTTAGAGCTTGGCAAAATGGCTGTCAATGAAGAGTGTGAGCTCTCTCTCACGGTGGCTGACAGATGTGTCACAGAGCCACAGGCCACCACCCTGAGGGACACCCCAGAGGACTCTGAAAATCAAGGAACAATAGTCTCCTCAACTCAGTGATATTTTGTTTCAGATTCGGTATTGCCAGCCCATCAGGTATTGCCGGCTACTCAGTCCTCGTCTCAGTGTTGGACGTCCATTTCCTGTCTTTATTGTCTTGTCTTGTCTGTGTCATGTGTCATTGCTTTTACTGTTTGTGCATTTTTCATTATGGAAAAGAGCACTTCAATGCCTCTGTCCCTGACCCTTGATCACTGGACCAAATTCGGCTTAAGGGCTCAGAATCTTTCTTTTTCAGTAAACCGCTTGACCTGGCAGACTCTCTGTGCCTCAGAGTGGCCCACCTTTGGATTCGGATGGCCCTTAGAAGGATTTTTCTACTTCTCACTAATTTAAAAAGTCAGAGATATTGTCTTTCAGGAAGGGCCACATAGCCATCCAGATCAAAAGCCATATATCTTAACCCGGCATTACCTCTGCAAATCTCCTCCATGGGTGAAGCCTTTCTTTGCCCCTGCCCCCGCTCCTAATCCTTCCCCCACGATCTCTCAAACCCTCTGCTCCTCCTCCTCCTCCACCCTCTTTTCTGCCTAAGTCACAAGATTTAACTCTACTGCACTCTCATCCCTCTCCTTATCCCTTGCCCTGGTCTCCCAACCCCCAACACCCTCTAAGTGATTCCCCTGCTGCTGACTCAGCCTCTCCGCCATTGGAGGAAGCTAAGCCAGCCCAGCACCCTCCAGAAAACTCCCCCGCGGCACACACAGCCCCTCCTCCCCTGGAGGAACCTGGCCCGGCTAAAGGAACTCACCATCAATGAAAGATTGAAAACCCTGGAACTCCCGTGATGCTCCCCCTCCGTCCCTATGTGCCAATGATTGATGATGGCCATGGGGAAAAATTGCAAGCCTACCAGTATTGGCCTTTCTCCTCTTCAGACCTATATAACTGGAAAAATAACAATCCCCCCTTTTAAGAGGACCCCACTCGTGTCTCAGGTGTGGTTGATTCATAGATGTTTTCACACCAGCCTACTTGGAATGACTGCCAACAACACCTAGGGACTCTCTTTATGACAGAGGAACAAAAGAGAATCCTCTTGGAAGCTAGAAAAAAATATCCTCGGACCAGATGGTTGACTGACACCACTTCCCAATATATTCAACCCGGCTTTCCCTAGAATCGACAAAACTGGGACCCCAACACCTTTGAAGGTAGGGAGCATCTGTCCACTTATCTCCGGGCTCTAATAGCGGGTATCTTAGTGGCTGCTAGGCGACCAACTAATTTGGCCAAGGTAATAGAGTTTATTCAAGGGCCTGATGTATCTCCCTCTATGTTTCTAGAGAGAATTATGGAGGCATATAGGAGATATACTCCTTTTGATACTCAGGCAGAGGCTCAAAAGGCATCTGTCATGATGGCCTTTATTGGGCAAGCTGCCATGGATATTTAAAGAAAGTTACAACACTTAGATGGATTACAAGATATGACTTTGAGAGATTTAGTCAGAGAAGCCAAAAACGTATACTATACGAGAGAAACTGAGGAAGATAAGGAAGCAAAGGGTGGATAAAAGAAACAAAAGACAGACTAAGGAATTGACTCAGGTCCTGGTCACAACAACAAATAGGCCAGAAATAAGAAACATGGAGACAGGAAGGGATACCTGGGCCCAAACTAGAGGCCACCCCTGGCCTCAGATCAATGTGCCTATTGTAAAGAAAAAGGACACTGGGCCAAAGAGAGCCCTAGAAAGAGACAGCCACGCCAGCCAGCCATCCTGACTCTGCAGGATGACTAAGAAAGTTGGGGATCAGATCCCCTCCCCGAGCTCAGGTTAACTTTTGAAGTGGAGGGCACCCCAGTAAACATTGAAGTGGATACAGGGGCAATATACTCAGCCATTAAGGCTCCATTTTGCCCTCTATCAAATAAAAGGTCTCTAATTCAAGGGGCTAATTGCAGTAAATATCGGGCTTGGACAACTAAGAGGACCTGGGACCAGGGGAAAGGAAAAATCCATCACTCCTTCCAAGTAATCCCAGAATGCCCGGCCCCATTGATGGGCAGAGTTCTGCTCACCAAGCTCCAGGCCAAAATAACTTTTAACCCTGAAGGCCCCCAAGTGGAATATATATATATACACAAAACACAAACACAGACAATGAAAAGTAGCAATATATATGCCAATCGAAATTCTTCATGAAATATATATCATCCACTGATGCAAAAATATTAATTTTACTTAGCATGGATTTATGTATAATTTTTTTTTTTTACTAGGAGGCTCCCCCATAGGTTGAATTTTCAGTTCCAACAGCGTTTAGGAGAAGTGATCTCTTCTCACAATTTGAATCTGCTAAGTCAGCCACCTCACAAGAATATACGTGTGATACCACGTAGGATTCTATATGTGCATATAAAATACATGTGGCAAGTAGGCTACAGAGAAAGGGAGACAGGTATTCACATATTTTTTAACTTTAAAAACACATGGAGAACTATTTCATTTAAAAATTAGCTAGATTTATAACACCTACCCTAGATCATGCAAAAGGCAACTCCAACTATACACCATGCCTCCTCTGAACTGCTTGTATTTCTATTCTATTTGGGTTATTTTTCTCCATCATATTAGGATTAGTAGTCATATTCTAGTAGGGTATGGGTTAGTGCCAGGTGTCCCGGCCGGCAGGACACATCAACGTGGGCATCGAACATAGTTGGGAAGGAATGAAGGGACAAAAGACAGGACAGATGACACCCAGACAGGAGTTCTGATCAAGCTGCAAACTTTTATTGTTCTCACAGGGTGTTTATATGCTGCTGATGGGAAAGCTCTCTTATCGGCAGTTGCTGGATGTCTTCACAGGGTTAGATAACCTCAGGATATTTCAGGAAGACAGATGGCGACAGGATGTTTCAGGGAGATAGATGGTTGTGGGATATCTCCCAGGCAGGATGTCTCCCAGGGGGCTGTTTCTTGTAAGTGTCAGGCTATTCTTTGAAGGAGAACTTCCTTTTAGCCCCTGACATCTCCCCCTTTCTTATATAAAATATTTGACCTACCTTACCGGCCATGTTTTTAGGGGGGGGGGGGTTAGAGGCTCTGTTTCTCTAGGAGGCCTTAGAATATCTCCTGATCCGAGCGAGCATCTTTACTAGCAGATTTCGTGGTGGCCTTGGCATGTTTTTGGAGGAGATGGCCTTGAAGCGGAAGCATGCCAACCGCCATGCACCAGAGCATGTCACTCACTGGTCTTGTGTTTGGGGATCCGTGGATCCATCCTTTTGCAATCCTTCCTGCACCCTCCGATATTGTGGCCTAACGTCCTCACTCCATGGGTGCGTCTTCCCCCAAGCCGAAGGGCCCATGTAGACGAACCCTTATGGCAAGGGCAGAAGATGGTTTGTCAGAGCTGATACTTATAGTTTTATGTAAGAAAGAGAGATTTGTGGGGATGTAAACTTAAGAAATAAGCCTGTCAGAAGGGTAGAACATCCTTTTAAAAGTTGACAGCGTGGTCTTCCATCTCCAGATGATGATAGTGGATTTGTAGGGGCTTAGAGGCCATAATATTAATGTGTTCTTTAATAAATTGTACCACACTGTTTATAATGCAGGGTCCTATGGTCACCATTAAACGTAAACCCAACAAAGGGCCTAATAGGGGAAGAAGGTAGGGTAGAAATCCATTAAGCTTTGTCCAGAGGGGATTTTCAAATAGTTCCCTTCATCTCTTTTCTAGATCTTCTTGAAGCTGCTTAAATTTAGTGCATACTATGACTGATTTATTGGCATTAAAGCAGCATCGTTCCCCTAAGGCCAATCAAATATCTCCCTGGTTAGCAGTCAGCAAATCTAAGCCTCGTCTGTTTTGAAGGAACACTTTTGCCAGGAAGTCTATTTGGTCCTACAAATCTTTAATGGTTTCTGATAGAGTTTGTACATCATTTTAAGTTGTTGAGACAGGCGATGGTAAGGGTGTATTGCCGTGCCTAAGCCAGTGTACCTGTGCCCACAGCAGCTGTTATTCCAAGGCTGGCAATAAGTGATAAGGCCTGTATCGCCCGCCTCTGTCTTTTGACTAAGGTGTCTAGGCTAGAGGTTCGTCTCCTGGGACAATAGTTATATCAGGGAGTAATAAGGCAAGAACACAGCCACTGTTCCAATTCGCTGGAAGCCTGGGGAAGGCCACATTTCCTCCACACATAACAACTGTGCCATTGGGGGGACAAAGAGATGGGATGGGTGAGGAATAATTTTGTTCTGTTGAGCAATTTCCAAAGGAAGCAATTCCAAAATCCATATCATAGGTATTATCCTGCATCACGCCTAAAAGACATAATGTAAAAGTGCCTATAGGCTGTATTTTAAAGGGAAATCCGGGTTGGCATGTATTATCATTGTCCATAGTAGAATTAATAGGAACTGCCATAGGCATGCTTGCCCCTGTTGTCATGCAGAGCCAGCAATTACCAGCAAGGGTGGGGTTGGAATTATTAAGGAAGGAGAAGGTAGTTTGCAAAATATCTAATGTATTGGTATCTAAACCTGGGAACTGGGATTTCGGCTACATTAAGGGATGATATGTGAGCTCAGGGATTTGGGGTTTCAAAAGTTTGATTATCTGAGGATGCTTGACTGCATCAGTGGGTCCTCTACCATCAGAGACCCCTGTAGGGTCCTTAATGGGCCAGTAGGAAGTTTTTCCGACAGTGCCTTGGCACCCAGCTGACTGTAGCTTGGTGTATTTGCCTTCTCCTCCCTGGTCAAAGAGAACGGGGGTATAATGAATAGTGGTCCACCCTGCTTCATGAGTTTTAGTTAGGGAGGCTACAAAAAATCATTCTCCCTGCTTGTTAACACAAATTGAGGCCGACACAAAACAAGAGACATGCATTGCCTGGGTATGCGTACGGGTTGCAGAACAATTTTGGAGAGCTTTACTTGTACTAGGGGGAATAATCTTTGGCTTGTTAACACATACCCATTTAGGCTGATGAACTCCTCTGAATTTATGGTCAACCTCGGAACGGAGGTAAGCCACCTTAGTCATGCAGTCAGCAGTCTGGTTCCAACTAGTGGGAGCCTGAGTCCAAGATCCTCCCTTGCCTTCATGGGGGGAGGGGGGTGAAGGTACTCCATGATGTTGGAAGGTGGAGGGCCCAGGCCTCCATGCACAAACCTGTTCAGCAGAAGTGCCTTAAGCAGGATCCTCACACAGATTGTTGGATGGATCCGGAAAAGGGGAAAATTTGTACTCAGGGAGAGGGCCTCCGTCCCCGGTTTGAGGTAAGTCATTAACCTGTTTAACCAGGCATTCTGGTAACCATCTTGGGGCTGCTAGCTCTTGGTCCAAAACACAAGCTGAGCCACATTCCCAGATGAGGACAGGATGTGGGCATTTCCATTTATTTGTAAGGGGATTTCGCCACATAACAGGTGGCTGATCAGAATTGGAAAAGGGATGCCAGTGTGTGTCTGCAGCCGAAAGGCCTCCACTGTCTAGGGTAAGAAAAGAAAGGGCAAATAATGCATGGTTAAGGCAATGCCTGTGAGTGGTAAATACAAGGGCGGAAGCCTTAAGGCGGGATAGCCAAGTCTTTAAGGTAAGGTGGAACATTCCACAATGCCTTGGCCCTGAGGTTTGTATTGAATTCCAGTAGGATGACAAAATTGCAAGGTAGCACAAAACTGTTTAAACTTGGCACTGGTATATGGAGGATAATTATCTGTTTTAATATGTATTGGTTTACCCATTATGGAAAAGGCTGAAACAAGATGAGAAAGGACATCTTTGGTAGCCTCTCCAGAATGTGGTGATGCAAAAATAAAGCTGCTGAAGTTATCGATAGAAACGTGTATATATTTGGTTTTTCCAAATTCAGGAAAATGAGTAACATCCATTTGCCAAACCTGATTTGGCAGTAATCCTCGGGGGTTAACTCCCAAGTGTTGAATGGGGAGGGAGAGAGCGCAAGCAGGGCATTCTTTTACTATTTCTCCTTTCTGTTGCCTGGTAATTTTACAAAGTAATCGAAGGCTCTGGGAATTTAGTTGGTGAAGATTGTTTAGCTCCGTGGCCTATTGAATGGAGCCACCAAAAATTTGAAAGATGGTAGGAGTTGCTGCATCAGCTTGAGCATTACCTGTGTTAGAGGGTCGGAAAGATCAGAATGTGCCCTGATGTGTCCTAAGAAAAATGGGTGTTGTCTGGCCTGAATTAGCTGCTGAAGCTGGTGAAACAGAAAGGCCGCATTGGAAGAAGCTTTAATGGCGGGTGAAATCTCCAGCAGGGGCACAGAATGAGCAATGTAGGCACTGTCTGTATGAATATTAACAGGATTATCACAAAATGTTATAAAAACTTGTGTTATGGCAAACAATTTCACAAACTGTGCTGAATGATAGACAGTATCAAAGGTTGTAGGCTGGTTATTGACAACAAAGACCGCACAGCCATTACTGGAACCGTCTGTAAAGACAGTAAGGGCTTGGAACTGGGAGCCTTTTGAGTAATTTTGGGAAAAATAAATGGATGTATCTGGACAAAATGTAAAAGGGTGTCATTGGGGACGTGGTTATCAATTGTTCCCAAATGGCCTGATTGGGCAATACCCCATTCATCCCCTCTCTGTAGTAAAAATTGGGTTTGGTCATTAGTATATGGAATTAAAATATTATCAGGGTCTTTGCCAAAATGTTGTCGAGAAAGCAAACGACCTTTAATAATAATAGAAGCTACCTGAGCAAGATAAACGGTAATAAACTTGGAGGATGTGGTGGATAAATGGACCCAAAGCAAGGGGAAGCCTTTATTTTTAAAATATGGATATCACTGCCAAAATTTTTCTGAGGGTATATGAGGAGTGTGTAAAAGAACCAGAACCAGAGGAAGGTTATAAGAAATTTGTGTAACAAACTGTTTGGCAATGGCCTCTGTGACTTGGTTTAATGCCTGTCATGCCTCGGGAGTAAGCTTTTGAGGGGAGGAAGGGTAGGAATCACCTCTCAAAATATCATTAAGGGGCAAAAGTACACAAGTGGATAATTATAAATATGTTCTTAGCCATTGAATATCTCCCAGTAATTTTTGAGAATCATTAAGGGTGTGAAGATGGTTCACACGCAGTTGTATTTTATGAATTTGGATCTGATTATCTTGAAGTTTAAGGCCCAAATAGGTATAAGGGTCCTGTGTTTAAACCTTATCAGGAGCTATCCATAGTCTCAAGGTAGTGAGGGTTTTCTAAAGGTCCAAGTAACAATTATTAAGGTCATGGTAATTAGGTGCAGCAATTAAAAATTCATCCATATTATGTAAAACATAAAATTGTGGTCATCACTCTCTCACAGGGTCTACTGCTTGAACAACTTATATTTAGCAAAGACTAGGGCTGTTGGCCATACCTTGGGGAAGAACCTTCCATTGAAATCTCTGCATAGGGCCGTGGAAATTAATGCAAGGGAGACTAAAGGCAAAATAGGGTCTATCCTCAGGATGTAAAGGAATGGTAAAAAAGCAAACTTTTAAGTCAATAACCATTTTACAATAGTTTTGGGAATAGCCATTGGTGTGGGAATTCGAGACAGTAGTGCTCCCATCAGGCACATAACTTTATTACTGGCACACAAATATTGTAAAAGATGCCGCTTGTCTGATTTTTTCTTGATAACAAAAATAGGAGTAATCCATGGTGAGGTTGAGGGCTCTACATGGCCGGCTGCCAGCTGTTCCTGCACTAACATGGAGGCAGCCTCCAATTTTTTTGGGGGGTAAGGTGCCACTGATCCACCCACACAAGAGTCTGAGTCTCCCAAATAATTTTATCTGCATGGGGTACAGGAGGGTCAGGAACCGACACTAAAAATCAGAATACCCAAGTCCATATGTATTTGTTTTTTTATGAGTTTTATAGTCCCCACCAGTCCTTGTCTCAGTCTCACAAGGCCTGTACCAGGGACAAAATTTATACGAAGCATTTGATGAGTCATCATGGAATTGAGACTGGCAAGAATGACTTCCATTTGACTCAAAATATCTCGGCCCCATAGGTTAACAGGGAGGTCAGGAACAATGAAAGGAGTGACAGTCACCTTATTACCCTCTTTATCAGTAAAGCTAAGAGCCCTAGAACTGACATGGGGATTTTTTGACTCTTAACCCTTTTAGGTCATTCAAGGATGGGGTGATGGGCCAACCTGATGGCCAGTATTTGTGAGAAATAATTGTGGCATCAGCTCCAGTATCTAGAATTCCTTGGAATTCCTTTTTTTCAATAAGTAAGGTAAGGGTGGGTCTATTGTGAGAAATGGGCTGAACCCAATATACATCAGAGCAGCCGAGGGAGGCTGTCCCCCATTTTATGTTTGGGCGGTGGAAGTGCCTCCTGAATCCAAGGGAAGGAATATTAATTGTGCAAGTCTTGTTCCTGCTGGGATGGCCGCAACTCCATTAATAGCTGTTGCTAGTATTTTTTATTTCTCCAGTGAAATCATTATCATTAATGCCAGGGAAGACCTGAACACCATGTAAGGTAGCAGAGACTCTTCCAAGAATAAGGGCACTCGTATGAGATGAAGGGGGACCCATAATTCTAGTGGGTATTATCTGGTGCCCTTGCATTGAGTCTAATATTGTATCGGTGGTGGCACAGAGGTCCAATCCTGCGCTGCCTGGGGTGGCTAGTTGGAGGGAGGCAATTGTGGGGAAGAATTTTGTGGTAGGTTTGGAGTTTGGAAGGGAATAAACCTTATTGCCCCTGGTTTTGTCCTGGGGGAGGTCGTGGCCAGGGGCTGGCCCCGCAGGGTTTTCCTGAGAAGCAGGAAGAAATAGGCTGTCTGAGGCCATTTGTCTTAGATCTACACTTACTGGCCAAGTGATGACATTTACCACATCTAGAACAAAGGGTAGCTGGGGGCGGTTTAGCCCCAGTTTGAGGAGACGATATTCCTACGCTTTGTTTGTCTTTCAGACACTTGCGTGCAAAATGGCCAGGTTGTTTACAAGTAAAGCAAGTACATGAGCCAGGATTGTGAAAGGCCTTGATAAAGGGGGCATGTAGGGCGAGACCCATGGCATGGGCTGCACCCACCCCTGCACAGAGTCTAATAAAGTCCGAAAGTTTCCCTTTTTCCTTATGTGGTCAAAGAACATCCTGACATGACAGGTTGGCGTTTTCAAAGGCAAGATGTTTTACAAAAGTTCTTTTGCTTTCGCTTGGTCCAAGCAAGCATTCTGCAGCTAGGTTAAGCCGGGGAACAAGGTTTCTATAAGGGTCGTTGGGTCCTTGTCAAATTTTTGCCTAAGAAGTGGTAGCCGAGCCAGTTTGAGGGAGGCATCTCCAAGCATGTAAGCAAGCCATCTGAATCTGCGCCAAAATTCCAGCAGGGAAACGTGCCTATTTAGTTTTAGTGTCAAATGGCGCATAGCCCACTAGCTTAACATAAGTTCAGGATTTAGAGGAGGCCTTAGTTAATTTTTTTTGAGCAGTTTCCTGACAGTGCTCCTCGAAATCTGCATTCCATAACAGGAAATCTCCGGCACTGAGGGTAGCTCGGTCTAAAAATTTCCAATCATTGGGAGTAAGCCATTGTGCGCTGTGGCTTTCTAATAAAGTCAACTTGTAGGGCACAGTGGGGCCATTGTGAGCACAAGTCTTTTTATGTTTTTCAAGAAAACGCAGGCTTAATTTTTTTGTAGACACTCTGGGTTCCTTCCTGCCTAGGGGTGAACTCCTCATCCTCTGAGTCCTGATCTCCTTGATCCATTTCCCCCACTTCCTCCTCTTGATCCTCGTCTAAGTCTTTGACCTCAGCCTGGGCAGGCTTATCTATCTGACTGCGGGTGACTGGGAAGGCGAGAACAGGCTGATGGAGTGGCTTAGCCTTTGTATTAGACCGCCGTGGGCCGGTTTGCATTGACTCCGTGCCTAAGGCTAATGAACAGAGCTCAGAGTCTAGGGATCTTAATTCTTTTAAAAGTTTGATCTGTTCCCGTCTATGTTGGAGAGACTCTCACAAGGGAGCCAGGCTAGGCAAGGGAAGTGGGGAAAAATATCTGGGTTGCATTTTGCTCCTGAAAGGCTGGAGCACAAAAGGCAGGAGGGATATAGGAGGTAGGTAGATGTGTAAGTCCTATAGGCTGTGGCAGGGTCCTGAGAGGTGGCGCATCTTCTGAATGGTAGCTTGCTGCTTCCTTCTCCAAGGTAGCCTCCGTCCCAGGGGTCAATGTGTCTCTGGGATTTAAAACTCGATAAAGGTGTTTGGTAACCATTGGAGCCTTATTCATTAGGGTGGTATTTTGAGGGGGACTAGGAAGGTTCCCAGGGTCCTGGGGAGACTGAGAAGGGTCAATGTCTATACTAACTGATGGGCATGCCGTGGGGAGACGAGAGGTGTTTTGCATAGTCTCTTCTCCAATCCTTACAAGTTGTAAGGTACCATTGTCAAAGGGTGAACTTTTAAGAATTTCATTAATTAAGTTCCAGTAAGAAAAGGTGGGAACTGGCACTTTTTCTGGGCCAAAGGTTTCATAATAATCTTTTAAACAGTCTCTTACTCTAAGCCATCTTTTGCCATCAATGGTCACTTCAATGTGAAACCATGTACACAATTCTCCTATGTATTAGAAGAAAAATTTTAAGTCCTTTTTCTTAACACGCACCCCTCATGTCTTGAAGGACTCCTTGAGGCCTGACAAAAACAAATCATGTGACGAAACTGCTTGTCCCATGGTGGGTCACTCACCGTGCGTCATCCCCACTCTCCTCCTGGATCTGTCTCTTTGTGGTGTCTGCTGAGGCAATCGCGAGCTCCACTTGATGAAGTCTTCCAGGAGGACGGGGTTCCCAATCAGTCAAAGGCTCGAGCCCCAGTCAGTGGGTGCCAGTAGTCACGGCTGGAAAGACACATCAACAGGGGCAGCGAACCTAGATGCGGAGGAATGAAGGGACAAGAGACACGAGAGATGACAGCAAGACAGGAGTTCTGATCAAGCTGCAAACTTTTATTTTTCACACAGGGGCATTTATATGCTGGAGATGGGAAAGCTCTCTTATCCAAAGTTCCTGGATGTCTTCACAAGGTGAGATAAACTCAGGATGTTTCAGGAATACAGATGGCAACAGGATGTCTCAGAGACACAGTTGGCTACAGGATGTCTCCCAGACAGGATGTCTCCATGGGGGCTGTTTCTTGTAAGTGTCAGGCTATTCTTTGAAGGTGAATTCCTTCTACGCCTGACAGTCAGGGATTCAGTATTTCAAATGGAAAATTGGAAAAAGAATCCAATGTGTATTCAGAACAATGCCTTGACATTACCTTCATCCCATGTAAGACACAATTAGAGGAGAAGAGTTAGAAAATCTGTGAATACACATCTGGAATGGAAAATGCTCAGGAGTTCACAACCTTGGAGGTGGTATAGGAGTTTCCAAAAGTCAGGGACAGGGTAAAAACACCACAAACATGGAGCTCTGCCGGCCTAAATATTTCTTGAGAAACTTCATCTGAGGTTGTTTTTAGGAGCTTTAGCTTCCTTTATAGTGAGACGATCAAAGCTGGGTCAGCATCTATGTGACCTAGAGGACATTGTTTCTTATTTTCCAATGAACATGAGGCAGCAGTGCTGAATTCTCTCTTTGTAGGGAAACTGTGGCCACTGGTGGCTAAGTGTCTCCCAGGGTGGAATGTGAAGCCATTGGTCATCCTCCAATTTTTGTGGTGTTTCTTGCAGCTGCACTGGGAGTTTGATATTTGCTTCACAAAATACAAGAAGTTCAACTGGGACACAGTGATGGAGGGAGTTCTGTCACGTGTGGTGGGTAAGGGTCTGCAGGAGAATGCACCAACAAGGCTTCTATCCCACATAGCTTGCCCTCTTGACCATAGCAATCTGATTGTAAACATTGCCCTGAATCCTCTCCATATAACAAGATGCCTTTACATACAAGGATCTGGGGCTTGTACCATGTCAGTCACAAACCATTTGGAAGCGAAGGGCAGATGCAGATGACCCGACCACAGATGTTTTAACACACACCAGCACACCACTGCTCTAGGCCGACTACTCAGCAGGCTCCAAATTACTGGCATCTCCGTTCTACACCATTTTCATGAAACCCAGTCAATCAAGGCACTGTCTGGTACACTGATGGTCATCAATAGGACATCCATAGGTTCTCCAGGTCCACCCGGTCATGGGAATGTCAAAATTTTAAAGGTATTTATCTAGCCATTTTTCAAGGGTGAAGTTGGAGGCACTGTGGGTTTCAATTCATTCAGGAATGATTAAATGGAGAGGAAGCTCATTTCAATGAAAGCTCTGGAGAACTATCACACACAAGGCTTCCCAAAGACAGGCCAAAAGGTCCCATGAAGCCAGACCTATTGAGGTCTACAATTTGAGGTCCATATGTGTTTTGACTTGCAACTATGGCTGCCAAGTCTTTAAGAATAAAATCATGTGATATCCTTCCCAAGATTCCCAGTGCTCTGTGGAAAGCCAACCTGGGCATAGATCCCAGTTTCCAAGGGCGACTCTCATGCATGGCCTCCTAAAATCCCAACACAATACAAGGCAATACTTCTTTGAGGTAAGTTCCAGAACTCAGTCTCTAAGGAGAATCACACCAGTGTTCAAGCCCAGGTGGACCCATTCATCTATTCCAAGCGCCACACAAATGACCGCAATTAAAATCAACACTCCCACATGGCCCTCATTTTCTTCCATATAGACACTCATCATAACCTCTGGCTGGAGGTTTCCATGAGGGGCACAGCCTAAGACAGTGTCCAAAATAAGCTCCCTTGCATCCATTTGCCTAAAGTCAGTGTGGCCGGGACATCCTTCCTGTGAACCAGGAGTGTTCAAAGAGGCCTGCCGTTAATATTGCTCTTATTCTCAATTTTGAGGCCTACTGACTGTGGTGTTTAGATTCTTTATGTTAATTGGAGTCATGAGAAAACCCAAGAACCTATGGTCTAGTGTCTGCAGGGCTTTGAAGAACTCATTTGACCCAAAGGATCCATATTCTCAATGATGGAAGTCAGAAACCTTACAGAGGAAGGCGAGAAACTTCATCCAAAATGACTGCTCTTTTGGCTTTTTGATTTGCATGCACACATGGGATTTTTCTTTAGATCCATCAGGTGCTGAGAATCTAAGCCACAGCCTCACACAGGGCCAAGAGGCTGATTCAGACACATCCCTTTCCAAAGCAATTAAGAAAGAGCCACAGGTAATGTTTATACATTTCCATTTGAAAACTGTTTTCTTCAGGCTTCAAAAAGGCATAGCCTGAGGCAAAGACCTTCCTGACATTCAGGGCAACAGAAGGATATGTAAGCAAAAGGCCCAAAGCGGGGTTTTTCCATTGAGACTTTCCTGGTCACACTGATATCTGAGTTTTCTGAGATGCTCATCATTTCCTTCAGCTCTATAGTACATGGCCGTATCACAGAGCGTGGAGGTGGTTCATATCTTGGACACAATACCATGAGCGTATTCTGGAGGTTGCCCATAATTCAGGTAGAGAACAGGAACTTAAGAAGATATTAGGTGTTGCCCATCCATTAGGCAAGCCGCAGACCATTCATAAATTGGGCAGAATGAATGCTGGGAAGATTTCTACTAGAAAGGACACATGTATTTATGCATTCTCTTTTCTATTGTCTACAACCATGGACACAGTGGGATACACAGATATAGAAAGACTAGCCTTGTCAAACGACTTACTAGAATCAGTTCACACCAAACCAAACAAACCGACTTTCTTACCTATTCTCAGAACATGAGACAAAACCACAAACCAATACCCACACCCACACCCACACAGACCCCCAATTACCTCTGTGACAATACGGAGTGTCGTTTGATGGTGGGCCATAAGAAATTCCCTCATAATGGGCTGTCCTGTCTCAGATCTAGTCTCTGTGGCCAACTTTGTGAATCTGTAAGGAGCCAGTGGTGAGCCACTATCTGCTTTCTCAGGAAAGGCCCCTCTTCAGACCTTCCTGGCATTTGGCCATCCTCACATAAGTAGGTACCAAGAAAGACTGACTCTGTCTTTGGTAAATCCGAAAAATTTTGACCACTGGGACTGTGACTGGGACTGGCTCTGGATGCCTGGCTTTCTGGATCCCAAGTTCAGAGAATTCCATCACCAAGGAAGTGAGGTGAGGTCACTTCCTTCAGGAACTGAATGAGGTCCATACCTTGGCAACCACTTTGTCCTAACAGTTGCTTCCAAGGGTCCCATGAGATGGAGGCTGCACCTACTTACTCTGACATTTTCACAAGTTAGAATGGTATAAAACCATAGGCACCCAGGAACAGCTCTCCACACAGGCCTGGTTTGCTGCATCTTCTTTACATTAAGAAGAGAGAGGCTGATTCTGACACAACCCTTCATCCTGACCAGGTTGTTTGCAATGAAAGATGACTTTTGCTCTCTGAGGTCCTTAATAGCTTCCTACATCTTCTCCAGGGATCATCTTTAATGACCTTTGAGGTTCTCAGCAGGTGAAAGATCCCTTAATTTCTGTCTTGTAAGACCAACTCTGTCCCTGCTCTTCTGTAAAGTTAGATTGAGGGAAGAGTGTATGGTTAGGGTTAATAACATGTTCAATCTGTGTTAGGAACTATTCTGCTGGATGAATAATGTTATTGGGAACCTACGATATTTATAAGAATATGTAGGTGAAATATATGTATGAAAACAGAAATCTAAGATTTGAAACCCTGAAGGGCATTGGGCCCTTCATTGGTATACTTAGTGTTGACTTACTTTCGGCACAGATGTCTCAGATAAATAAATATACAATGGCATAGGACCTTGTACATTGGATGATTGAATGTGGAAGAGAACATCCAGTCAAAAAGGGATAGTAGGTAAGATTAGGAAGATAGTTGGTAGGTTTTGGAAGGAGAGTGAGTATAGGATTTTGAAAAAAAAAACTTCTTTAGCAATAGGGTTTCTGTTAGAGGGTGAAGGTAAATGTCAGCACATATGAAGATTCAGTCACAATGATGAACTTTGGAAAATATGTAGGAAATCAGATAATAATAGAGACATTACAAAATCAGGGAAAGTACAAAGTGAGTGATAGGATTAGACATTTTGAACAGGGTTGAGTTTGAATATATAATCTTAGGAAGAAACAAATATGTAGTCACCAATAGGATTGACATTTGAGAGCATTAGGCAATGTGGACATGGATGTTTTTAGTAATCCCTGTTCACTTTCTTTTTAGGCTTTGGTACAATCATAAGTGTAACCTTTGCATTTTGTGTCCAGAATATTACTGTGATAAAATGTATATGTAGATGGCGTGACATTAGTATTTCTTCCAGTATTTCTGGGAGCAATGTTTTGAAGTCCTATAAATTAGTATTGGTGGTACAAAGAGGTGTACACTGTGTCTATGAATATAGAGATAGTGCATGAATAGACCACATTGTGAATCAATAATATAACTGGTCCCACTTTAAATAATAGATTGAATTCATATCTGAAAATATATAAGAAATCTTATATCGATATACCAT
Source organism: Callospermophilus lateralis (assembly GCF_048772815.1). NCBI lineage: Eukaryota > Metazoa > Chordata > Mammalia > Rodentia > Sciuridae > Callospermophilus > Callospermophilus lateralis. The sequence continues at coordinate 192,746 of NW_027511991.1, read as the reverse complement.
CATTCATTCCAACCAGCAATACATCTAATGGTAATATTAGGGTTATGGTTTATCACGAAGTGTCTTTGAGTTTTGCTTCAAAAGTGATCATGGAAATCGAAAATAATGTGTTTGGAAAGAAGTCTCATGAAAAGACCCATCAAAAACATGGAGGAATACATGTGTTCTGTAGAATAAAGTGATTGAAAGTGAACAAAATGCCTATAAATTTGCAAATTTTTGGATGAAATATATTTGCTATGATGAGCATAAACTGAAGAAATAGTAATGTACCAGTGTTGAATAAAATAAATGTCAAAATGCACAACATGTCCCATAGGAATCTACTTGTATTGATGTTAAACTGGTTCAGTTACCGTGGAAATATTAGGATTTGTATGCACCTTTCACTGAAGATAGTTTTCAGTACTAGGAAACAAATATGTATTTCAGGTGAATGAATAATTTTGAGAATACTCTTGTGAAAATTTGATTATAAATACACATACTTGAATATGAATGAGTTTAGGGAGTGTATAACAAGACATATATTTCATATTTTGAAAAATCTGGAGAGTGTGTATATATATATATATACATACACAAACACACAGACATTAAAAATAGCATAATATATTCCAATTGAAATTCACCATGAAATATATGTCATCTACAGATCTAAATGTATTTATTTTATTGAATATGGATTTATGTATAATGTTCTTAAACAAGGAAGCTCACTCATAGATTGAATTTTCAGTTCCAACAGCTTTTAGGAGGAGTGATCTCTTACAATTTGTATCTGCCAAGTCAGTCACCTCACAAGAATGTACGTGTGGTATCAGGTAAGATTCTATAATTGCATGTAAAAATACATGTGCTGAATAGGATACAGAGAAAGGGATGCCTTGACATTACAATCACGGAGACTAAGGCACAATTAGAGGAGAAGAGTTAGAAAATCTGTGAATAAATATCTGGAATGGAATATGCTCAGGAGTTCACAACCTTGAAGACGGAAGAGGAGATTTCAAAAGTAAGGGACAGGGAAAACAGTCCACAAACATGGAGCTCTGGTTCCCTAAATCCTTCTTGAGAAACTCACTCTGAGTTTGGGCACTTGAAATATATGTTGTTGTCGGGAGATTTAGCTTCCATTGTAGTGAGACAATCAAAGCTGTGTCTGCATCTATGTTACCTCGAGGACATGGTTTCTTATTTTCCACTGAATATGTGGCAGCAGTGCTGAATTTTCTTTAGTAGGTAAACTGTGGCAACTGGGGGATAAGTGTATTCACATGTGGACTGTGAGGCCATTTTGTCATCCTCCACTTTTCGTCGTGTTTCTTGCTGCTGCACTGGGATTTTGGTATTTGCTTCATGATATACAAAGAATTCAACTGTTACCCGGTGCGTGAGTGAGTTCTGTCACTTTTGGTAGGTCAGGGTCTGCAGGAGAATGCACCAACCAGGCTTATATCCCACATGACTTTCCCCCTTGACCATAGCAATCTGATTCTAAACATTGCCCTGAATCCTGTCCATATAACAAGATGCCTTTACATACAAGGGTCTGCTGGCTGCACCATGTCAGTCACAAGTCATTTGGAAGCCAATGGAAGATCCACATGGCCCCACCACAGTTGTTTTATTGCACACCTGCCCAGCACTGCTGTAGGCCCACCTCTCAGCAGGCTCCAACTTCCTGGTATCTCTGTTCTGAACCATTTTTATGAAAACCAGTCAATCAAAGCACTGTCTTGTAATCTCATGATCAGCCACAGGATATCCAAAGATTCTCCAGTGCCACCTGGTCATGGGAAGTTTAAAAATTTCTTGGTATTTATCTACCCATTTTTCAAGGTTGAAGTTGGAGGCACTGTGTGTTTCATTTCATTCTGGAACTATTAAATGGTTAGGAAGCTCATTTCAATGAAATCTCTGCAGAAGTCTCACAGGCAAGGCTTCCCAAACAGTGGCCAAATGATCACATGAATCCAGGCCCATTGGGATCTACATTGTGACATCCGTGTGTTTTGACTCTCATATATGGCTGCCAAGTCTTTCAGAATAAAATCATGTGGTAACCTGGCTGAGATTCCCAGTGCTCAGTGAACAGCCACCCTGGGCCTAGATCTCATTTTACAAGGGTGACTCTCATGTGAATCCTCCTAAAATCCCAACACAATTCATGGCAATACGTCTCTGAGGTGAGGTCCACAACTCAGTCTCTAAGGGGAATCACAACAGAGTTAAAGCCAAGGTGGACCCAGTCATCTATTCCAACGGCCACACATGACCACAATTAAAACCAAAACACTCCCACATGGCCCTCATCTTCTTCCATATGGACACTCATCATTACCTCTGGCTTGAGGTTTCCATGAGGGGCACAGCCCAAGACAGTGGCCAAAATAACCTCCATTGCCCCTCATTTGCCTAAAGTCAGGGTGTCCTGGACACTCGTCCGGGGAACCAGGAGTGATCAAATAGGCCTGCTATTAATATTGCTTTGCTCCTCCAGTTTGAGGCCTACTGACTGTCAGGTATAGATTCTTTATGTGATTTGGATTCTGGAGAAAACCCAAGCACCTATGGGATAGCCTCTAAAGGGCTTTGAAGAACTCATTTGATCCAAAGGTTCCTATTCTCACTTGATGGAGGTGAGGAACCTTACAGGGGAAGGCGAGAGACTTCTTCCATAATGACTGCTCTTTTGGCCAATTTAGTTTTGGATGCAAACATGGGATTTTCTTTACATCCATCATGTGCTGAGAATCTAAGCCAAAGCCTAACACAGGACCTAGAGCCTGATTCAGACATATCCCTTTCCAATGCAATTAAGCAAAGAGTCACAGGTGATGCCCATTGATTTCCATTTGAAAACTGTTTTCTTTAGGCTTCCCAAAGGGGTGGCCAGAGGCAAAGACCTTCCTGACATTGAGGGCAACAGAACAATAGGTAACCAAAGCAGTATTTCTCCACTGAAACTTTCCTGATTACACTGATATCTGAGTTTTCTGAGTTGCTCGCCATTCCCTTCAGCTATCCAGTACATAGCCATGTCACAGAGCTTGGTGGTGGTATACATCTTGGACACAAAACCATGAGCCTATTCTGGAAAGTGGCCAGAATTCAGAAAGAAAACAGGAACTTAGGAAGATATCGGGGGTTGCCCATCAATAATGCAAGCCACAGTCCATTCATAAATGGGAAGAATGAATCCGGGGAAGCTTTCTACTAGACAGGACACATCCATTGAAGCATTCTCTTTTCTAATGTCTACAACCCCTGACACAGTGGGATACACAGACCTAGAAACACTCGCATTTTCAAACGACTTACTAGAATCAATTAACTCCAAACAAAACAAACTGCCTTTCTTACCTATTCTCAGAACATGAGACAAAACCACAAACACACACCCACACCCACAAATGCACCTCCTTCCCCCAAGTAGGTCTGTGACTATCCGCAGTGTCCTCTGAGTGGTGGGCCATACTATGTTTCCATGAAATGGCCTGTTCTGTCTCAGATCTGTTCTCCTTGTCCAACTCTGTGAAGTTGACAGGAGCCAGCGGTGAGCCACAACCTGGTTTCTCAGGAAAGGGCCCTCTTCAGAGCTTTACTGGCATTTGGCCATCCTCACATCAGTAGGTACCAAGAAAGACTGACTCTGTCCTTGGTAAATCCAAACAAGTGAGATCACTGGGACTGGGACTGGGACTGGCTGTGGGTGCCTGGCTTCCTGGACCACATGTTAAGAGATTTCGAACACCAAGGAAGTGAGGTGAGGTCACTTCCTTCAGGAACTGAATGAGGTCACTGCCTTGGCAAACACATTGTCCTAATTGTTGCTTCCAAGGCCCCATGAGATGGAGGCTGCCCCTACTTCCTGTGACACTTTCACAAGTTAGAATGGTATATCATCCATAGGCACTCCAGAGCAGCTCTCCACACTGGCCTGTTTTGGTGCATCTTCTCTACATTAAGAAGAGAGAGGCAGATTCAGACACAACCCTTCATCCTGACCAGGTTGTTGGCCATGGAAGGTGACTCTTACTCTCTCAGGTCCTTCATAGCTGCCTACATCTTCTACAGGGATCATTTCTGCATGGACGTTTGAGGTTCTCAGCGGGTGGAAGATCCCCTAAATTCCTGTATTGTAAGACGAACTCTTTCCCTGCTCTTCTGTAAAGTTAGATTGAGGGAACAGTGTATGGTTAGGGTTAATAACATGTTCGATTTGGGTTAGGAATTGTTCTGCTGTATGAATAATGTTATTGGGAACCTGCGATATTTATAAGACTATAGAAGTGAAATATAAGTATGAAAACAGAAATGTTCTAAGGTTGTATGGTAATTCTAGGCTTAAAATAAAAACATGTTGGAGATTTATGTGTATCATTTGTGTTGTATAATTGGACTTGTTATCAAAAAGATATGTACAGTTACATGTTACTTTTTACCCTTAGATAAAATTTAAAAGTATTTTTAAGTTAATGAGAGCCTAATCTCTGTGAAGTTTTTATTGTAAAACACAAAGGTAAAATGCCCATTCATTTCCATGTGAAAACTGTTTTCTTCAGGCTTCAGGAAGGAGTAGCCTGAGGAAAAGATGTTCCTGATATTCAGGGCAACATAACAATAGGTAATCAAAAGGCCCAAAGCAGGGTTTCTCCACTGAGACTTTACTGGTCACACTGATATCAGAGTTTTCTGAGATGCATTCCCTTCAGCTATCCAGTACATGGCCATGTCACAGAGCTTGGAAGTGGTACATATCTTGTACATAAAACAATGAGCCTATTTTGGAGAGTGGCCAGAATTCAGGAAGGATACAGGAACGTAAGAAAATAATAGGTGTTGCCCAATGATAAGGCAAGCCACAGTCCATTTATAAAATGGGCAGGATGAATGCTTGGAAGTTTTCTCTTTGACAGGACACACCCATTGAGGCATTCTCTTTTCTAATGTCTACAACCATGGACACAGTGGGATACACAGACATAGAAACACTCGCCTTGTCAAAGGACTAACTAGAAACAGTTCACTCCAAACCAAACAAACCCCCTTTCCTAACTATTCTCAGAACATGAGAAAAAACCACAAACCCACTCAAACACCCACGAAGTCACCTCCTTCCCCCAAGTAGGTCTGAAACTATCCAGAGTGTCCTCTGACTGGAGGGCAATACTATGTTCCCCAGAAATGGCCTGTCCTGTCTCAGATCTGGTCTCCTGGGTCAACTCTGTGAAGTTGTCAGGAGACAGCAGTGAGCCTCTAACTTCTTTCTCTGCAAGGGCCCCTCTTCAGAACTTTCCTGGCATTTGGCCATCCTCACATCACTAGGTACCACAAAAGACAGACTCTGTCCTTGGTAAATCCAAACAAGTGAGACCACTGTGACTGGAGCTTGGACTGGGTCTGGATGCCTGGCTTCCTGGAACCCAAATTCGGAGAGTTCCATCAACAAGGATGTGAGGTGAGGTCACTTCCTTCAGCAACTGAATGTGGTCACTGCATTTCCAACCACTTTGTCCTAACATTTGCTTCCTAGGGTCTCATAATATGGAGGATGCGCCTACTTCCTGTGACACTTTCACAAGTTCGAATGGTATAGAAACAATAGGCACCTGGGAACAGCTCTCCACACAGGCCTAGTTTGGTCAATCTTCCCTACATTAAGAAGAGAGAGGATGATTCAGACACATGCTTTTAACCTGACCGGGTTGTTTGCCATGGAAGATGACGTTTGCTCTCTCAGGCCTTTCATAGCTGCCTGCATCTTCTCCAGGGATCATATCTGCATGGACCTTTGAGGTTGTCAACAGGTGGAAGGTTCCCTACACCCCTGTATTGTAAGACCAACTCTGTCCCTGCTCTTCTGTAAAGTTGGATTGAGGGAAAAGTGTATAGTTAGGATTAATAACATGTTCGATTTGTGGTAGGAATCATTCTGTTGGATGAATAATGGTATTGGGAACCTGCAATATTTATAAGAATATACAGGTGAAATGTAATTATGAAAACTGAAATCTAGGTAAGATTTGAATACCAGAAAGGCATTGGGCCCATGATTGGGATACTTATCTTTGAATTATGTTCTGCACAGATGTCTCAGATAAATCAATATACAATGGCATAGGACCTTGTACCTTGGATGATTGATTGTTGAAGAGTTCATCCAGTCAAAAAGGGATAGTCGGTAGGATTAGGTAGATAGTCGGTAGGTTTAGAAAAAAGAGTGAGTATAGTATTTGGACAAAAAGTTCTTTAGCAATAGGGTTTCGGATAAAGAGTGAATGTAGATGTCAGCACATGTGAAGAATCAGTCACTATGATGAACTGGGGAAAATATGTAGGAAAAGAGATATCAATAGAGACATTAGGAAATCAGACAAAATATAAAGTGAGTGATAGGATTAGACATTTTCAACATGGTTGAGGTTGAATATATAATCTTGGGAAGAAACAAATATGTACTCACCAATAGGATTGACATTTGAGAGAATTAGGCATCCAAGACATGGATGTTTTTAGTAATCCATGTTCACTTTCCATTTAGGCTTCGCGACAATCCTAAGTGTGACCTTTGCATTTTGTGTCCAGAATATTACTGTGATAAAATGTATATGTAGATCAGTTGACATGAGTCTTTCTTCCACCATTTCTGTGAGCAAAATTTTGAAGATATACAAATTATTATCGAGGGTACACAGAGGTGTACCCTGTGTCTATCAATATAGAGACAATGCATGAATAGACCATACTGTGAATAAATAATATAACTGGTTCCAAATTAAACAATGGATTGAATTGATATTTGAAAGTATACAAGAAATCTTATATTGATATACAATCATTCATTCCCACCAGTTTTACATCTAATGGTAATATTAGGTTTACGGTTTATCATGACGGGTGTGTGAGTTTTGCTTCAAAAATGATAATGGAAATCAAAAATAATGTCTTTGGAAAAAAGTCTCATGAAAGGAGCAGTCAAGAAACGTGGAGGAATACATGTGTTCTGAAGCAGGAAGTGATTGAAAGTAAAACAAATGCGTATAAATTTGCTAAATTGTGAATGAAATATACATACTATGATGTGCATAAACTGGACAAATAGTAATGTACCAGTGTTGAATAAAAATGAACGTCAAAATACAATTATATTCCATAGGAATCTTCTTGCATTTATGTTATACTGGGTCAGTTACTGTAGAAATATTAGAATTTTTTTTGGTGTTATAATACAATTTATTTTAGCACTAGCATGCCACAGAATGTCGAGGAAAGAGCAATGGATTTTTAGTTATCGCACTAGTAATCTATCATTAAATGACTATTTTGGGGAGTCTTGAAATTACATAAGGCTATGTAACATTTTTTTTTATTTAGCATTCATAAAAACTTAGAATTTTGGTAATATTTCTACTTTTTTATTTTTTTTTTATTTTTTCAGTTGTTGATCGACCTCATTTTATTTATTTATATGTGGTGCTGAGAATATAACCCAGTGCCTCACACATGCTAGCCAAGCATGTTACCACTGAGCCAGACACCCAGACCCTCCACATTTATCTTATAATCAAACACTCCTCTCCCTCTTCTTTACTCACTTTCTTCCTCATTTTCCCCCTTCTCTCTCTTCCTTTTTCATTTTCCCTCCATAGGAGTTTTTCTCTCATGTCATTACAAACAGTAATATGCTATGAAATTTACATTTAAGAATTTTTTTATAGTCATTCTTTTTTCTTGAGAAAATTTAATAATTATAATAACCTATAGATATATTACAATACATTTATTATACATATGTATCTATATTCATGCATATGTATTACATATGATATATATACATATATATTTAAAAGTACTTTGATTAGCGTGTTAGAAATAATATAGACCAAGTCTTTCTTAATTTTCAAGTCTTCTAGAATTAACAGCTTACAGTGAAAATCAAATAAACATATTTAAGTAAACAGGTATCATTCTTATTTATCAATACTTATCATTTAAGTTTTTATATTACATTAAGCTGTGATATGGCATATTAACTCTTATGAATTAGTGAAATTTTATTTGAACAACCTTTTATTTAAGGACCATATGCACTGACATTTTAAATGGCTTTCTTGTGATTTTAATTTCTATCAATTGCATATTTATTGCCAAATACTTATTTTATTAATTTTCATATTCATGATTGATATAAAGTCAATTGTTTAATTCTTCTTGTAAGTAGTTACTTATTACAGTAATAATTCTACATCTTTATAAGAAAAATGGTACAAAGATATTTTCATGCAAAATTAAGAATAATTGCATGCTCTAAATGTTTCATTGTTGATACATATAATAAAGAGCTTTTGATGAGTCTCTTCCACAGTAAAACATAAAATGCAAAGATATAGTTGGGTATGTATGTCCAAATAAAGATAAGGAAAAATACACATTATCAGCTACAAACTATCAAATAAAAGATGAAAAGAACAATCCAACACATTGTACGAACTTGTCAGATGAGGTAGCCTAAGACTAGACCTGGTCCATGACAAAATATTCACGAAAAAAAATGAAATATGAAAAATATAGGAAATGATATGAATTTTTCATGAAGGTAGGTGGATTATCCTTTAATCTCAATATATGTTCATTTCAAAAGCCAGTTTTCTGGTAAAATAAATTTGTGATATTTACAACTACACAAAACAAACTTTCTGCTTATCAAAATGAATGCATCTCAACTCCTTTTTAGCTGATTTCTTCCCACTCAATTTTAAACCTTTGTTTATTTATTTTTATTGGTTTTTCAAAACATTACAAAGCTCATGATATATCATCTTTCATACATTTGACTGAAATGGGTTATGAACTCCCAATTTTCCCCAAATACGAATTGCAGAATCACATCAGTTACACATTCACATTTTTACATAATGTCACATTAGTGACTGTTGACCTCTGCTACCTTTATTATCCCCTACTATCCCCCCTCCCCTTTCATCCTATCTTCCCTCTCTTCCTCATCTGCTTTTTCACTTCTCTCTCTTGATCCCGCCTTTCCCCTCACAACGTCTTATATGTAATTTTGTGTAACAATGAGGGTCTCCTACCATTTCCATATGCTTTCCCTTCTCTCTCCCTTTCTCTCTCCCACTCGTCTTTGTTTAATATTAATCTTTTCCTCATGCTCTTCCTCCCTGTTCTATTCTTAGTTACCCTATTTTTATCAAAGCAGACATTTGGCATTTGTTTTTTTAAGGATTGGCTAGCTTCTCTTAGCATAATCTGCTCTAATGCCATCCATTTCCCTGCAAATTCTATGATTTTGTCATTTTTTAGTGCTGCATCCATCGTGTATAGATGCCACATTTTTTTTATCCATTCATCTATTGAATTGCATCTAGGTTGGTTACACAGTCTAGGTATTGTGAATTGTGCCACTATGATCATTGATGTGGCAGTATCCCTTTAGTACACTCTTTTAAGATCCTCAGGGAATAGTCCGAGAAGGGCGATAGCTGGTTCAAATGGTGGATCCATTCCTAGCTTTCCCAGGAATCCCCATACTGCTTTCCATGTTGGCCTCACCAATTTGCAGTCCCACCAGCGGTGTACAAGTGTCCCCTTTTCCCCATATCCTCGTAAACACTTGTTGTTGTTTGACTTCATAATGGCTGCCAATCATACTGGAGTGAGATGGTATCTTAGGGTGGGTTTGATTTGCATTTCTCTGACTGCTAGATATGGTGAGCATTTTTTCATGTACTTGTTGATTGATTGTATGTCCTCCTCGGTGAAGTGTCTTTTCAGGTCCTTGGCCCATTTGTTGATTAGGTTATTTGTTATCTTATTGATAATTTTTTTGAATTCTTTGTATATTCTGGATATTAGGGCTCTATCTGAAGTGTGAGGGGTAAAAATTTGTTCCCGGGATGTAGGCTATCTATTTACTTCCCTTTTTGTTTCTCTTGCAGAGAAAAAAAAACTTTTTAGTATAAGTAAGTCTCATTTTTTTATTCTTGTTAAGAACTCTTGGGCTATGAGCGTCCTATTAAGAAATTTGGAGCCCGACCCCACAGTATGTAGATCGTAGCCAACTTTTTCTTCTATGAAACGCAGTGTCTCTGATTTTATATCTAGATCCTTGATCCATTTTGAGTTAAATTTTGTGCATGGCGAGAAAACGGGATTCAGTTTCATTTTGTTGCATATGGATTTCCAATTTTCCCAGCACCATTTGTTGAAGATGCTATCCTTCCTCCACTGCATGCTTTTAGCCCCTTTATCAAATATAATAAAGTTGTAATTTTGTGGATTGGTTTCTGTGTCCTCTCTTCTGTACCACTGGTCCACCTGCATTTTTCGGTACCAGTTCCATGCTGTTTTTGTTACTATTGCTTTGTAGTACAGTTTGAACTCTGGTATCGCTATACCTCCAGATTCACACTTCCTGCTTAGAGTTGCTTTTGCTATTCTGGGTCTTTTATTTTTCGATATGAATTTCATGATTGATTTATCTATTTCTACAAGAAATGCCGTTGGAATTTTGATTGGCATTGCATTAAACCTGTAGAGAACTTTGCGTAATATTGCCATTTTTATGATGTTAGTTCTGCCTATTCATGAACAGCTCACATGTTTCCATCTTCTGACATCTTCTTCTATTTCTCTCTTTAGATTTCTGTAGTTTTCATTATATAAATCTTTCACCTCTTTTGTTAGGTTGATTCCCAAGTATCTTATTTTATTTGAGGATGTTGTGAATAGAGTGGTTTTCCTCATTTCCATTTCAGAAGTTTTTTTTCTGTTATACAGGAATGCATTTGATTTATGCGTGTTAATTATATATCCTGCCACTTTTCTGAATTCATTTATTAACTTTAGCCATTTCTTTGTAGACATTTTTGTGTCTGTTAAATATATTATCATGTCATCTGCAAATAGTGATACTTTAAATTCTTCTTTTCCTATTTTTATGCCTTTAATTTCTTTTGTCTGTTTAATTGCTCTGGCTAGTATTTCAAGAACTAAATTGAATAGAAGTGGTGATAGAGGGCATCCCTGTCTTGTTCCAGATTTCAGAAGGAATGCCTTCAGTTTTTTCTCCATTTAGGATGATGCTAGCCTGAGGTTTAGCATATATAGCTTTTACAATGTTGAGGTAAGTTCCTGTTATCCCTAGTTTTTATAGAGTTTTGAACATAAATGGATGCAGAACTTTGTCAAATGCTTTTCTGCATCTATCGAGATGATCATATAGTTCTTGTCTTTAAGTCTATTGATGTGGTGAATGGCATTTATTGATTTTCGTATATTGAACCATCCTTGCATCACAGGGATGAATCCTCCTTGATGATGTTGCACAATTTTTTTGATATGCTTTTGTACTCGATTTGTCAGAATTTTATTGAGAATTTTTGCATCCAAGTTCATTAGAGAAATTGGTCTGTAGTATTCTTTCTTTGAAGTGTCTTTGTCTGGTTTCGGGATCAGGGTGATGTTGGACTCATAGAATGAATTTGGAAGAGCTCCTTCTTTTTCTATTTCTTGAAAAAGCTTGAAAAATATTGATTTTAATTCTTCTTTGAAGGTTTTGTAGAAATCCGCTGTATTCCCATCCGGTCCAGGGCTTTTTTTGGGTTGGCAGTCTTTTGATTGCTTCTTCTATGTCTTCCTTTGTTATTGGCCTGTTTAAATTGTTTGTGTCTTCCTGACTCAATCTGGGCAGATTGTATGACTTAAGAAATTTATCAATATCTTCACAATATTCTATTTTATTGGAATATAGTGTTTCAAAATACTTTCTAATTATCTTCTATATTTCTGTAGTGTCTGTTGTGATATTTCCTTTTTTATCCCACATGTTAGTAATTTGAATTCTCTTTCTTCTTCTCTTCCTTAGCGTGGCTAAGGGCCTGTTGATCTTATTTATTTTTTCAAAGAACCAACTTTTAGTTTTATCAATTTTTTCAACTTTTTTTTTGTTTCAATTTCGTTGATTTCTGCTCTAAATTTAATTATTTCTTGTCTTCTACTACATTTGCTGTTGTTTTGCTCTTCCTTTTCCAGGTTTTTGTGGTGTAGTTTAAGTTCATTTATTTGTTGTTTTTTTTTTTTTTTGAGGAAAGAACTCCAAGAAATGAATTTCCCTCTTAAAACTGCTTTCATTGTGTCCCATAGATTCCGGTATGTTGTGTCTGTATTGTCATTTGTCTCTAAGAATTTTTTATCTCCTTCTTTATGTCTTCTGTAACCCATTGGTCATTCAGTAGCATGTTGTTCATTTTCCATGTGATGTAGGATTTTTCCTTCCTTCTTTTCTCATTGATATCCAGTTTCATTCCATTATGATCAGATATGGTGCACGGTATAATCTCCATGCCTTTATATTTACTAAGAATTGCCCTATGGCATAATATATGGTGTATCTTTGAGTAGGATCCATGTGCTGCTGAGAAGAACATGTATCCACTTGATGATGGTTGATATATTCTATATATGTCGGTTAAGTCTAGGTTATTGATTGTGCTGTTGAGTTCTATAGTTTCTTTATTCAGTTTTTGTCTAGAGGATCTCTCTAATGCCGAGAGTGGTATGTTGAAGTCACCCATAATTATTGTGTTGTAGTCTATTTGACTCTTGAACTTGAGGAGAGTTTGTTTTATGAATGTTGCACCTCCATTGCTTGGTGCATACAAATTGATAATTGTTTTTTTCTGGTTGGTGGATGATTCCTTTTAACAGAATATAGTGTCATTCTTTATCCCTTTTGATTAACTTAGGTTTGAAGTTGATATTATTCCATATGAGTATGGCAAATCCTTCTTGCTTCCGAGGGCCATGTGAGTGTTATGATTTTTCCCAACCTTTTACCTTCAGCCTGTGTATGTCTTTTCCTATCATATGAGTCTCCTGAAGGCAGAATATTGTTGGATTTGTTTTTTTGATCCAGGTTACTAGCACATGTCTCTTGATTAGTGAATTTAGGCCATTAACATTTAAGGTTACAATTGAAATATGATTTGTACTTCCAGTCATGTTTATTTATTTATTATATTTTAGTTTGGATAGTTTTTACTTTTTTGGTTACTTTCCTCCCGCTTTACTGAGATACTTCCCACTGTTAGTTTTGGGCACTATTTTTTAACTCTTCTTCTTGTAGTATTTTGCACAAAATGCTTTGCAGTGCTGGTTTTCTGGCTGAGAATTGTTTTAGCTTTTGTTTATCGTGAAAGACTTTAATTTCATTGTCAAATCTGAAGCTTAACTTTTCTTTATATGGTATTCTTGGTTGGAATTCTTTTTTTTTTCAGCATTTGAATTACACTGTTCCAGGATCTTCTCACTTTCAAAGAATGTGATGAAAAATCAGTTGTTAACCTAATTGGTTTACCCCTGAATGTAATCTGCCTCCTTTCTCTTATAGCTTTTAATATTCTCTCCTTGTTCTGTATGTTGGCTATCTTCATAATTATATGTCTTGGAGTTGGTCTATTTTGGTTTTGAATGTTTGGGGTCCTGTAGGCTTCCAGGAATTGGCAATCCAATCCATCATTCATCTCTGGGAAGTTTTATAGAATTATTTCATTTAATATGTTGTCCATTCCTTTGGTTTGAATCTCTATGCCTTCTTCTATCCTGATGACTCTTAAATTTGTTTTTTGTTTTTTTATGACATCCCATATCTTTTGAATAAATTCCTGGTGGGATTTAAGCATCTTTTCTGTGTTTACTCAATTCTTTTCAAGTTGATAAACTTTGTCTTCATTATCTGATGTTCTGACTTCTACTTGATCTAGTCTATTTGTAATATTCTCGTTTGAGTTTTTAATTTGGTTTATATTTTCCTGCATTTCTAGGATTACTGTTTAATATTTTTTTAAGATCTCTATCTCCTGGTAATGCTCATTCTTTGCCATTTGAATTTGTTTGCTTAATTCATTTTCAAAATATACTTTTATTGCTTGGACTTGCTGCCTCATGTCTTCTCTAATATTCCTTTCCATCTGAGTTCGGTATGCCTTGAGTTCTTTCCCTATCCCTGTTTCTGATGCTTCAAGGTCCTCCTGTAGATTTAAGTTGTCCTGCATTGTTTGTACTCCTTTTTTGCCCTTGTTTTTTCATGATGTTCACGTTACTTTCCAGCTCTATTTGATTGCTGTGTTTCTGCTTTATTCTTTAGATTTGTTTTGGTGTTGTATATCTCTGTTGTCTCTCCTTTGTGTTGGTAAACTATGCCTGCTAAAGTGGATTCCGCTTGGAAGTAATTCCGAAGGCCGAGCTCCAGTGATGTCACCTCTCTGCTTTGGCCGGCCCCAGGCTCCTTGCCGAGGTGTCCGAATTGGGGGGTGGGACTTGACTGTCTCTGGTTTGTTTTAGCTCTGGGTCACTGGCAGGCGGGCGGTCTCCAGCCGCCCAATTGCGCGGTTGGTCGCCAGCGGGCAGGCGGTCTCCAGCCGCCCAGTCACGCGGGCAGCAGGTGGGCTGTCGCCGTTGGGTTGTCAATCTCTAGCCACGCAGTCTCACGCTCGGTTGCCGGCGGGCGGGCATTCCTCAGCCCCCCAGTCACTCAGGCAGTGGGTGGAATGTCATGTGCAGGCCTGCGGTCTCCAGCCGCCCAGTTACAAGGGCCTGCCTTCTAGTCCTTTGGTTTCTCCTGCTTGTCCTGGTTTCTTTTTCTAGACCAGATTTCCCCTGAGTGATGCCTCTCGGCAGTTCAAACTGTACTCTGTGCCTGCCGTTTGTTGGGTGTGGAGGGTGTCTTTTGGGAACCCAGACACTCTATTGTTTTGAGTTTTTCCACTTACCCCTCCCCCAGCACTGGCTATACACGTTTCGTTATGGCCACTGATGGTAGGGGGAGTCGAAAGTCAGGTGTCTCTAGTTTTTCTTGCGTCTTTATGCAGGCTTGCTCTGATTAACCCTCCCCCGGAAAGCCTAGGAGACATTTTATGCGAATTCCCCGCTGTATGAGAGATGAGCTGAGTAACACACATCTGTTTTATTGTTGCAGTCTATTGGAGAGGGGCGGTGGTTACTTCAGATCTCAAAGATGGTGGCCGCTTGTTTCCTTGGTGGAGTTTCTTTTGTGGGGGATAGAACTATACCACTTTCTTCCCTGTCTGAATTCCCAAACTCAGCCCGGGGATCAGTGGGAGCTCAGCCGGCAGGATTCCACAGAATCCGCAGCAACATTTCTCCCTGCTTCAGGTCCCTTCTCGGTGGTGCCCCGCCATCTGAAACAGCAGGCCTGGCTGCATGATTCAATCAGCCCGGATCTCTGATTGCACAGTTGGCTATTGGGAACCCCGGCACTCTATTGTTTTGATTTTTTTTTTTCCGCTTACCCCTCTCTCAGCGCTGGCTAGACAGGTTTTTTTCACCACTGATGGGAGGGGCAGTTGAAAGTCAGGTGCCTCTAGTTTTCCCCTATCTTTATGCAGGCTCCCTCTGATAATCTCTCCCCCAGAAAGCCTAGGAGAGATTTGATGCAAATTCCCCGAAGTATGGGAGAGGAGCTGAGTAACAGAAACAGAATAACAACATTTTATTGTTGCATTCTGTAGGGGAGTGGCTGTCGTTACTTCAGCTCACCAAGATGGTGGCCGTTGGTTTCCTTCGTGGAGTTTCTATTGTGGGGGTTAGAACTGTACCACTTCCTTCCCCATCTGAAACCCTGAACTCAGCCCAGGGCTCAGTGGGGACTCTACTGGCAGAATTCCACAGAATCTGCATCAACGTTTCTCCGTGATTATTGATCGCATCTCGGTGGTGCCCTGCTGTCTGTAGCCACTGGACTGGTAGCGCGGATCAGTCAGACAGGATCTCCGGTCGCAGAGTTGGCTCATGTTTGAGACTCATTTACCGGACCTCAGTGCTAGAAATCCTTCTTCTAGGTTTCAGTGCACCCCCATTTTGCTGTAAGTTCCTAACAAGATAGTTTTTTGTCGTTCTTAGTCGTTAGTCACCTGCGCAGTGGCGCGGTACACTGGGTATGATGCTCTCTATTCGCGGCCATCTTGCAATGTCAAAATATTATGATTTGTATGCAACATTCACTAAAGTTAGTTTTCAGTATTAGGAAACAAATATGTATTTCAGGTGGATGAATATTTCTGAGAATAATCTTGTGAAAAGTTCATTATAAATCCTCATACATGAATATGAATAATTTTAGGAAGTGTATGATAAGACACATATATTTCATATTTTGAAAAATCGGGAGAGTATATATATATATATATATATATATATATATATATATATATATACACACACACACACAAACACACACACCGAGACATTAAAAAGTAGCAATATATATGCCAATCGAAATTCATCATTAAATATATAACATCCACTTATCGAAAAATATACATTTTACTGAAAATGGATTTATGCATAATGTTGGTCAACTAGGAAGCTCACCCATAGGTTGAATTTTCTGTTCCAACAGAGGTTAGGAGGAGTGATCTCTTCTCACAATTTTTATCTGCCATGTCAGCCACCTCAGAAGAATGTACATGTGATACCAGGTAGGATTCTATTTGTGCATATTAAAATACATGTGCTTAATAGGCTACAGAAAAAGGGAGAGAGGAATTCACATATTTGTTAATTTTAAAAACACATGGAGAACTATGTCAATAAACATTAAGGGATGTCCAACTACATACCATGCCTTCTCTGAATTGCTGGTATTTGTATTCTTTTTGGGTTACTATTCTCCATCATATAAGGATTAGTAGTCAGAGTCTAGTAGGGTATGGGTTAGTGTCAGAGATTCAGTATTTCAAATGGAAAATAGGAAAGTAAACCCAATGTGTTTGCAAATATGTGCTACACAAAAATCTTCCCACTCACATTAAAAACAATCCCTTGATATTACCCTCACTGGAAGAAATACACAATTAGAGGATAAGAGTTAGAAAATCTGTGAATACATACCCGGAATGGAATATGCTGAGGAGTTCACAACCTTGGAGGTGGTAGATGAGTTTCCAAAAGTAAAAGACAAGGTAAACACTCCACAACATGGAGCTCTGCAGGCCTAAAGACTTCTTGAGATACTGCCTCTGAGTTGGGACACTTAAAATGTATGTTGTTGTCGGTAGCTTTAGCATCCTATGTAGTGAGACCATCAAAACTGGGTCAACATCTATGTGACCTGGAGGACATGGTATCTTATTTTCCAATTAAAATGAGGCAGCAGTGCTGAATTCTCACTTTGTGGGTAAACTGTGGCAACTGGGGGATAAGTGTCTCTCCGTGTGGACTGTGAAGCCATTTGGTCATACTCTACTTTTCGTGGTGATTCTTGCTGCTGCACTGGGAGTTTGGTATTGGCTTAATGAAATACAAGGAGTTTAACTGGGACACAGTGCTGGAGGGAGTTCTGTCACGTGTGGTGGGACAGGGTCTCCAGGAGAATGCACCAACCAGGCTTATGTCCAACATAGCTTGCCCCCTTGACCATATCAACCTGATTCTGAACATTGCCCAGAAACCTATCCATATAACAAGATGCCTTTACATATAAGGGTCTGCTGGCTGCATCATGTCAGTCACAAGCCATTTGAAAGCCAATGGCCAATCCACATGAAACCACCAGAGATGGTTTATCTCACACCTACCCACCTTTGCTGTAGGCCCACTACTCAGCAGGTTCCAACTTACTGGCATCTCTGTTCTACACCATTTTTGTGAAACCCAGTCAATCAAGGCACTTTCTCGTACACTCATGATCAGCAACAGGATCTCCAATGGTTTTCCAGTGCCACCTGGTAATGGGAATTTCAAAAATTTCATGGTATTTATCGAGCCCATTTTTTAAGGTTGAAGTTGGAGGCACTGAGGGTTTCATTTAATTCAGTAACCATTAAATGGTGAGGAAGCCCATTTCAATGAAAGCTCTGGAAGACTCTCACAGGCAAGGCTTCCCAAAGAGTTGCCAAATGGTCACATAAAGCCAGGCATATTGAGGTCTACAATGTAAAATCCTTGCGTGTTTTGACTCTCAACTATGGGTGCTAATTCTTTCAGAAAAAAATTATGTGATAACCTGGCTGAGATTCCCTGTGCTCTGTGGAAAGCCTTCCTGGGCACAGATCTCAGTTTCCAAGGGTGACTCTCATGCATGGCCTCCTAAAATCCCAACAAAACTCATGGCAATACCTCTCTGAGATCAGTTCCAGAACTCAGTCTCTAAGGGGAATCACACTAGAATTCAAGACCAGGTGGAGCCAGTCATATTTTTCAACAACCACACTAATAACCACAATTAAAACCAGAACACTTCCACATGGCCGTCATCTTCTTCCATATAGGTACTCATTTTAACCTCTGGCTGGAGGTTTCCATGAGGGGCACAGCCCAAGACAGTGTCCAAAATAAGCTCCCTTGCCCCTCATTTGCTTAACGTTGGGGTGGCCTGAACACCTTCCTGTGAACCATGACTTATCAAATAGGCCTGCCGTTAATACTGCTCTGCTTCTCCAATTTGAGGACTACTGACTGTGGGGTTTAGATTCTTCATGTGAATTGGAATCATTGGAATCACCTATGGGCTAGCCTCTGAAGGGCTTTGAAGAACTCATTTGACCCAAAGGCACCCTATTCTCACTTGATAGAGGTCAGGAACCTTACAGAGGTAGGGAGAGACTTCATCCACAAAAACTGCTCTTTTGGCCATTTTGGTTTTGGATGAACACGTGGGATGCATAAGGTGCTGAGTATCTAACCACAGCCTCACACAGGGCCAAGAGGCTGTTTCAGAAACATCCATTTCCAAAGCAATTAAGCAAAGAGCCACAGGTGATGCCCATTAATTTCCATTTGAAAACAGTTTTCTTCAGGCTTCACAAATTAGTGTCCTGAGGTAAAGACCTTCCTGAAATTCAGGGCAACAGAACAATAGGTAAGCAAAAGGCCCAAAGAAGGGTTTCTCCACTGAGACTTTCCTGGTCCCACTGATATCTGAGTTTTCTTAGATTCTCGCCGTTCCCTTCAGCTATCCAGTACATCACCATTTCACAGAGCTTGGAGGTGGTACATATCTTGGACACAAAACCATGAGGCTATTCTGGAGAGTTTCCAGAATTCAGGAAGAAAACAGAAACTACTGAGAGCAGATGTTGCCCTTCAATAAGACAAGCTGCAGTCCATTTGTAAATTGGGCAGGATGAATGCTTGGAAGCTTTCTACTAGACAGGACACATCCATTGATGCATTCTCTTTTCTAATGTCTACAATCACGGACAGAGTGGGATACACAGACATAGAAGCACTCGCCTTGTCAAACCACTTACTGGAAACAGTCCACACCAATCCAAACAAAGAGCCTTTCCTACCTATTCTCAGAACATGAGACAAAACCACAAACCCACACACACACACTCAAAGGCACCTCCTTTGCTCAAGTAAGTCTGTGACTATCCATAGTGTCCTCAGAATGGTGGGCCATTGTATGTTCCCCCAAAATGGCCTGTCCTGTATCAGATCTGGTCTCCTTGGCCAACACTTTGAAGTTGTTAGGAGCCATGGGTGAGCCACTACCTGCTTTCCCAGGAAAAGCTCCTCTTCAGAGCTTTCCTGTCATTTGGCCATCATCACATCAGTAGGTACTAAGAAAGACTGACTCTGTTCTTGGTAAATCAAAACAAGTGAGACCACTGGGACTGGGACTGTGACTGGCTCTTGGTGCCTGTCTTCCAGGATCAAACGTCCAGAGAGTTCCATCACCAAGGCAGTGAGGTGAGGTCATTTCCTTCAGGAACTGAAAGAGGTCACTGACTTGGCAACCACTTTGTCCTAACAGTTACTTCTAAGGGTCCCATGAGATGGAGGCTGTCCCTACTTCCTGTCACACTTTCACAGTTAGAATGGTATACCAACCATAGGTACCTGAGAACAGCTCTCCACACAGGCCTGGTTTGGTCCATCTTCTCTACATTAAGAAGGTAGAGGCTGATTCAGACACATCCCTTCATCCTGACCAGATAGTTTGCCATGGAAGATGTCTTTTGCTCTCTCAGGTCCTTCATAGCTTCCTTCATCATCTCAGGGGATCATTTCTGCATATACCTTTGATGTTCTCAGCAGGTGGAAGATCCCCTACATTCCTGTATTGTAAGACCAACTCTGTCCCTCCTCTTCTGTAAAGTTAGATTGAGGGAAAAGTGTATGTTTAGGGTTAATAACATGTTTGATTTGCGTTAGGAATCTTTCTGCCGGATGAATAATGGTATTTGGAGCCTGTGATATTTACAAAAATATATAGGTAAAATATAAGTATAAAAACAGAAATCTAGGTAAGATTGGAAGCCAGAAGGGAACTGGGCCCTTGAGTGGGATACTTAGGTTTGAATTATGTTCTGCACATGTGTCTCAGATAAATTGATATACAATGGCATAGGACCTTATACCTTGGATAATTGATTGTCGAAGAGAACATCGAGTCAAAAAACTATAGTCAGTAGCATTAGGAAGATAGTCAGTAGGTTTAGAAAGAAGAGTGAGTATAGGATTTGGACCAAAAGTTCTTTAGCAATAGGGTTTCGGGTAGAGAGTGAATGTAAATGTCAGCATATGTGAAGTGTCAGTCACAATGATGAACTGGGGGAAATATGTATGAAAGCAGGTATCAATAAAGATATTACCAAATCAGGCAAAGTATGAAGTGAGTGATAGGATTAGACATTTTCAACATGGTTGAGGTTGAATATATAATCTTAGGAAGAAACAAATATGTAGTCACCAATTTGATTTACATTTGAGAGCATTAGGCAACCTGGACATGGTTCTTTTTAGTAATCCACGCTCCCTTGGCATTTAGGCTTTGATACAATCATGAGTGTGACCTTCGTTTTTTGTGTCCAGAATATTCCTGTGATAAAATCTATATATAGATAAGGTGACATGAGTATTTCTTCCACCATTTCTGGGAGCAATATTTTGAAGACGTATAAATTAGTATTGAAGGGACAAAGAAGAGTACACTGTATCTATTAATATAGAGATAATGCATTAATAGACAATACTGTGAATAAAAAGCATAACTGGTTCCAACTTTAAATAATGGATTGAATTGAATCGTGAACATATAGAGGAAATCTTATATTGATATACAATTATTCATTCCAACCAGTTATACATCTAATGTTAATATTAATGTTATGGTTCATCATGAAGAGTGTGTGAGTTTAGCTTCGAAATTGATTATGGAAATTGAAAATAATGTATTTGGAAAGAAGTCTCATGAAAAGACCAGTCAAGTAACATGGAGGAATACATGTGTTCTGAAGCAAGAAGTGTTTGAAAGTGAAACAAATTCCTATATATTTTAAACTTGTGGAAGAAATACATATCCTATGATGTGCAAAAACTGAAGAAATAGTAATGTACCAGTGTTGGATTAAAATGAAGGTCAATATAGACATCATGTCCCATAGGAATCTACTGGCATTGATGTTAAACTGGGTCAGTTACTGTAGAAATATTAGGATTTGTAAACACCATTGATTGAAATTAGTTTTCAGTACTGGGAAATAAATATGTATTTCAGGTGGATGAATATTTCTGAGAATTATCTTCTGAAAAGTTGATTATAAATTTATATACATGAACATGAATGAATTTACAGAGTGTGTATAAGTCACATACCTTTCATATTTTGAGAAATCTGGAGTGTGTATATATATATATATATATATATATTTTAAATAAACACAAATATACATCAAAAAGTATCAATATATATGCTAATCGTAATTCATCATGTAATATACATCATTCAAAGATGCAAAATATTTATTATACTGAACATGGATTTATGTATAATATTGTTCTACTGGGAAGCTTACACATAGTTTGAATTTTCAGTTCCCACAGCGTTTAGGAGGACTGATCTCTTCTCACAATTTGTATCTGCCAATTTAGCCAACTCATGAAAATGTACGTGTGATACCAGGTAGGATTCTGTATGTGCATATAAAAATACATGTGCTGAGTAGGCTACAGAGAAAGGGAGACAGGAATTCACATATTTGTGAACTTTATAAACACATGGAGGACTATTTCAATTAAAAATTGAGTAGATTTATAACACCTACCCTTAATCATGCAAAAGGGAAGTCCAACTGTACAGCATGCCTCCTCTGAACTGCTCGTATTTTTATTCTATTTGGGTATTATTCTTCATCATATTAGGATTAGTAGTCAGAGTATAGTAGGGTATGAGTTACTGTCAGGGATTCAGTATTTCGAATGGAAAATTGGAAATGGATCAATGTGTATGCAAATTAGTGTTACACAAAAATTTTCCCACTCTCATTTAGAACAATAACTTGATATTACCTTCACCCCAAGTAAGACACAATTAGAGAAAAAGAGTTAGAAAATCTTTGAATTCATACCTGAAATGAAAACTGCTCCGGATTTCACAACCTTGGAGATGGTAGAGGAGTTTCCAAAAGTAAGGGACAATGTAAAAACTCCACAAACATGAAGATTTGCCAGCCTAAAGACGTCTGGAGAAACTGCCTCTAAGATGGACAGTTGAAATATATGTAGTTTTCAGGAACTTTAGCTTTTTTTCTAGTAAGACCATCAAACGTCTTTATGCATCTCTGTGACCTGGAGGACATGGTTTATAATTTTCCAATGAACATGAAGCAGTAGTGCTGAATTCTCTCTTTGTAGGTGAACTATGGCCACTGGGGGCTATGTGTCTCCCCATGTGGACTGTGAAGCCATTTCATCATCCTCCACTTTTTATAGTGTCTCCTGCTGCACTGAGAGTTTTGTATTTGCTTCATGAAATACAAGGAGTTAAACTTGACCACAGTCCTGGAGGGAGTTCTGTCACATATGGTGGGTCAGGGACTGCAGGAGAATGCACCAACAGGACTTGTATACCACATAGGTTGCCTCCGTGACCATAGCAACCTGATTCTGAACATTGCCCTTAAACCTCTCCATATAACATGATGCGTTTACATACAATGTTCTGCTGGCTGCACCATGTCAGTCACAAGCCATTTGGAAGACAATGGCAGATCCACATGACACCACCACAGATGTTTTATCACACACTTAATCACCTCTGCTCTAGGCCCACTATTCTGCAGGCTCCAAATTACTGGCATCTCTGTTCTACACCATATTCATGAAAGCCTGTTAATCAAGGCACTGTCTGGTACACTCATGATCAGCAACAGGACATCCAAAGGTTCTTCAGTGCCACCTGGTCATTGGAATTTTAAATATTTCATGGTATTTATCTAGCCAATTTTCAAGGATGAAGTTGGAGGCACTGTTTATTTCAATTCATTCAGGAATCATTCAATGTTGAGGAAGATCATTTCAATGAAAGCTCTGGAGAACTCTCACAGGCAAGGCTTCCCAAAGAGTGGCCAAAAGGTCACATGAAGCCACGCCCATTGAGGTCTAAAATTGAGGTCCATGTGTTTTTTGACTATCAAATATGGCTGCCAAGTCTTTCAGAATTAAATCATGTGATATCCTGTCTGAGATTCCCAGTGCTCTGTGGAAAGCCACCGTGGGCATAGATCTCAGTTTCCAAGGACGACTCTCATGCGCGGCCTCTTAAAATCCCCACACAATTTATGGCAATTCTTCTTTGATATGTGTTCCAGAACTCAGGCTCTAAGGGGAATGACACCAGAGTTCAAGCCCAGGTGGATCCAGTCATCTCTTCCAACTGCCACAAGAATGACCACAATTAAAACCAAAAGACACCCACATGGCCCTCATCTTCTTAAATATAGACATTCATCTTAACCTCTGGCTGGAGGTTACCATGCAGGATGCATCCCAAGAGAGTGTCCAAAATAATGTCGCTTGCCCCTCATTTGCCTAAAGTGAGGGTGACATGGACACCCTTCCTGTGAACCAGGAGTGATCAAATAGGCCTACCATTAATACTGCTCTCCTTCTCCAATTTGAGGCCTACTGACTCTCAGGTATAGATTCTTTATGTGATATGGAATCTTGAGAAAACACAAGCACCTCTGCAGGGATTTGAAGAACTCATTTGACCTAAAGGACTCCTATTCACACTTGATGGAGGTAAAGAACCTAACAGAGGAAGGCAAGAGACTCATCCACAATGAGTGATTTTTTGCCATTTTGGTTTTGATTGCACAAATGGAATCTATCTTTAGATCTACCATGTGCTGAGAATCTAAGCCACAACCTCACACAGGCCCAAAAGGCTGATTCGGACACGTCCCTTTTCAAAGCAATTAAGCAAAGAGCCACATGTTATGCCCATTTATTTCCATTTGAAAACAGTTTTCTTCAGGCTTCACAAAGGGGTGGCCTGAGGCAAAGACCTTCTTGACATTCAGGGCAACATAACCATAAGTATGCAAATGAACCAAAGCAGGGTTTCTCCACTGAGAGTTTACTGGTCACACAGATATTTGAGTTTTCTAAGATGTTCCCATTCCCTACAGCTATCAAGCACATGGCCATGTCACAGAGCTTGGAGGTGGTACACATCTTGGACTCAAAACCATGGGCCTATTCTTGAGGTTTGCCGGAATTCAGGAAGAAAACAGGAACTTAGAAAGTTAGTAGGTGTTTCTTATGCATAAGACGAGCCACAGTCCATTCCTAAATCGGTCAGGAAGAATGCTGGGAAGCATTCTACTAGACAGGACACATCCTTGATGCATTCTCTTTTCTAATGTCTACAACCACGGACAGAGTGGGAAACACAGACATAGAAGCACTCGCCTTGTCTAACGATTTACTAGAAACAGTCCACTCCAATCCAAACAAACTGCCTTTCCTACCTATTCTCAGAACATGAGACAAAACCACAAACTCACACCCACACCGACAAAGGCACCTCCTTAACTCAAGTAGGTCTGTGAATATCCAGAGTGTCCTCTGACTGGTGGACCATACTATGTTCCCCTGAAATGGCCTGACCTGTGTCAGATCTGGTCTCCTTGGCTAACTCTGTGAAGGTGTCAGGAGCCAGAGGTGAGCCACTACCTGCTTTCTCAGAAACGGCTCCTCTTTAAAGCTTTCCTGGCATTTGGCCATCCTCACATCAGTAGTTACCAAGAAAGACTGACTCTGTCTTTGGTAAATCCAAACAAGTGTGACCACTGGGACTGAGACTGGGACTGGCTATGGGTGACTGGCTTCATGAATCCCAAGTTCAGAGATTTTAATCACCAAGGAAGTGAGGTGAGGTCACTTCCTTCAGAAACTGAATGAGGTTACTGCCTTGGCAACCACTTTGTCCTACCAGTGGCTTCCAAGTGTCACATGAGAAGGAGGCTGCCCCTACTTCCTGTTACACTTTCACAAGATAGAACGGTATATCAATCATAGGCGCCCTGGGACAGCTACCCACACAGGCTGGGTTTGGTCCATTTTCTCTACATTAAGAAGAGAGAGGCTGATTCAGTCAGAACCCTTCATCCTGACCAGGTTGTTTGCCATTGAAGATGACTTTTGCTCTCTCAGGTCTTTTATAGCTGCCTTCATGTTCTTCAGAGATCATTTATGCATGTACCTTTGAGGTTTTCATCAGGTGAAAGATCTCATACAACTCTATCCCTGCTCTTCTGTAAAGTTAGATTGATGGAACAGTGAATGGTTAAGGTTAACAACATGTTTGATTTGGGTTAGAAATCATTCTGCTGGATGAATGATGGTATTTGGAACCTAAAATATTTAAAAGAATATAGAGGTGAAATATAATTATGAAAACAGAAATCTAGTTTAGATTCGAAGCCCAGAATGGCATTGGGACCTTGACTGGGATAATTAGCATTGAATTATGTTATGCACAGATGTCTAAGATGAATCTATAATCAATGGCATAGGATCTTCTACCTTGGATGATTGAATGTACAAGAGAACATCGAGTCAAACAGGGACAGTCGGTAGGATTAGGAAGATAGTCGGTAGGTATAGGAAGAAGAGTGAGTATAGTATTTGAAACAAAAGTTCTTTAGCAATAGGGTTTTGGTTAGAGAGTGAATATTTGTCAGCACATGTGAAGAGTCAATCACAATGATGAACTTGGGAAATATGTAGGAAAGCAGATATCAATAGAGACATTACAAAATCAGGCAAACTATAAAGTGATAGGATTAGACTTTTTCAAAGGGTTCAGGTTGAATATATAATCTTAGGAAGAAACACATATGTAGTCACGAATAGGATTGACATTTGAGAGAATTAGGCAATGTGGACATGGATGTTTTTAGTAATCCATGCTCACTTTCCATTTAGGCTTTGGTACAATAATAATTGTGACCTTTGCATTTTGTGTCCAGAATATTACTGTAATAAAATGTATATGTAGATCAGGTGGCATGCGTATTTCTTCCACCATTTCCGGGAGCAATATTGTGAAGACGAATAAATTAGTATTGGGGGTACAAAGAGGCGTATGCTGTGTTTATGAATATAGAGATTATGCATACATAGATCATACTGGGAAAAAATATAACTGGTTCCAATTAAATAATGGATTGAATTGATATCTGAAAATATATAGGAAATCTTATATTGATATACAATCATTCATTCCAAAGAGTTATACATCTAATGGTAATCTTAGAGTTATGGTTTATAATGAAGGGTGTGTGAGTTTTGTTTCAAAAGTGATTACGGAAATAGAAAATAATGTGTTTGGAAAGAAGTCTCATGAGAAGACCAGTCAAGAAACATGGAGGAGTACATGTGTTCTGAAGCAGAAAATGATTGAAAGTGAACCAAATGCCTATAAACTTCATAACTTGTGGAATAAATATATATCCTATTATGTGCATAAACTGAAGAAATAGTAATGTAACAGTGTTGAATAAAAATGAACTTCAAAATACACATCATGTTCCATAAGGAATCTACTTGCATTGATGTAAACCTAGGTCAGTTACTGTAGAATGGAAAATTGCAAAATAAATCCAATCTGGAATGGGAATTCTCAGGAGTTCACAACCTTGGATATGGTGGAGGAGTTTCTCAAAGTAAGGGACATTGTAAACACAACACAAACATGGAGCTCTGCTGGCCTAAAGACTTCTTGAGAAACTGGCTAAGAGGTTGGGCACTTAAATTTATATTGTTGTCTGGAGCTATAGCTTCTTTTGTAGTGAGACCATCAAAGCTGGGTGTGCATCTATGTGACCTGGAGGACATGGTATCTTATTTTATAATGAACATATGGCAGCAGTACTGAATTCCCTCTTTGTAGGTAAACTGTGGCCACTGGGGGCTAAGTGTCTCCCCATGTGGACTGTGAAGCCATTTGTTCATTCTCCATTTTCGTGGTGTTTCTTGCTGCTGCACTGGGAGTTTGGTATTTGCTTAACTAAATACAAGGAGTTCAACGGGGACAAGTGCTGGTGGCTACCCCTACTTCATGTGACACTTTCACAAGTTGGAATGGTATATCAACCATAGGCACCCGGGAACAGCTCTCCACACAGGCCTGGAGAAGATGTAGGCAGTCCTTCATATCTGCCTACATCTTCTCCAGGGGTCATATCTGCATGGACATTTGAGGTTCTCAGCAGGTGGAAGATCCCCTATATTCCTGTATTGTAAGACCAACTCTGTCCCGCTCTTCTGTAAAGTTAGATTGAGGGAACAGTGTATGGTTAGCATTAATAACTTGATCAATTTGGGTTAGGAATTATTCTGAGGGATGAATAATGATATTGGGAATCTGCTATATTTATAAGAACATAGAGGTGAAATATATGTATGAAAACAGAAATCTAGGTAAGATTTGAAGCCCAGAAGGGAATTGGGCCCTTGATTGGGATACTTAGCATTGAATTACCTTCAGCAGAGATTTCTTGGATAAATCAATATACAATGGCATAAGACTTTGTACCTTGGATGATTGAATTTAGAAGGGAACATCAACTCCAAAAGGGATAGTCGGTAAGATTAGAAAGACAGTCGGTAGTTTTCGGAAGAAGTGTGAGTATAGAATTTGGAAAAAAAAAATTCTTTAGCAACAGGGTTTCGATTAGAGAGTGAATGCCAATGTCAGCACATGTGAAGAGTCATTCACAATGATGAACTAGGGAAAAAATGTAGGAAAGCAAATATCAAGGAAGACAATAGGAAATTAGGCAAAGTACAAAGTGATTGTTAGGATTAGACATTTTCAACAGGATTGAGTTTGAATATATAATCTTAGGAAGAAACAAATATGTAGTCACCAAAGAATGACATTTGAGAGCATTAGGCAACCTGGACATGGATGTTTTTAGTAATCCATGTTCACTTTCCATTTAGGCTTTGTAAAATCATAAGTGTGACCTTTGCAGTTTTGTCAAGAATATTACTGTGATAAAATGTATATGTAGATCAGGTGACATGAGTATTTCTTCCACCATTTCCGGGAGCAATATTGAGAAGACATATAAATTAGTATTGGGGGTACAAAGAGGTGTACGCTGTGTCTGTGAATATAGAGATAATGCATGAATAGACCATACTGTGAATAAATAATATAACTGGTTCCACTTTAAATAATTCATTTAATTGATATCTGAAAATATACAGGAAATCTAATATTGATATAAAATCATTCATTCCAACCAGTTATACATCTAATGGTAATATTAGTTATGGTTTATCATGAAGGGTGTGTCTGATTTTCTTCAAAAGGATTATGGAAATCGAAAATAATGTGTTTGGAAAGAAGTCTCAAAAAATCCAGTCAAGAAACCTGGAGGAATACATGTGTTCTAAAGCAGGAAGGGATTTAAAGTGAACCAAATGCCTCTAAATTTGTGAACTTGTGGATGAAATATATATGCTATGATGGGCTAAACGTGAAGAAATAGTAATGTAGCAGTGTTGAATAGAAATGAAGTTCAAAATAGACATCATGTCCCATAGGAATCTATTGCATTGATGTTAAACTGGGTCAGTTAATGTAGAAATGTTAGGATTTGTATGAACCATTAACTGAAGTCAGATTTCAGTAATGGGAAACAAATATGTATTCAAGGTGGATGAATATTTCTGAGAATAATCTTCTGAAAAGTTGATTATAAATCCACATACATGAACATGAATGAATTTAGGGAGTTTATATAATACACATATATTTCATATTTTAGAAAACTTGGAGAGTCACACACACACACACACACACACAGACACATGCACAGACATTAAAAGTAGCAATATATATGCCAATCGCATTTCATCATGAAATATATATAATCCACATATCGAAAAATATTCATTTTGCTTAACATGGATTCATGTATAATGTTGTTCTACTAGGAAGCTGACATAGGTTGAATTTTCAGTTTCAACAGCATTTAGGAGGAATGATCTCTACTCACAATTTTTATCTTCCAAGTCAGTAGCCTCAAAAGAAATTATGTGTGATACCAGGTAGGATTCTATATGTGCGTATAAAAACACATGTGCTGAATAGGCTACAGAGAAAAGGAAACAGGAAGTCACATATTCGTTACCTTTAAAAACACATGTAGAACTATTTCAATTAAAAATTGACAATTTTTATAATACCTACCCTTTATCATGCAAAAGGCAAGACCTAGTATACACCATGCCTCCTCTGAACTGCTTGTATTTCTATTCTCTTTGGGTTATTTTTCTTCACCATATTAGGATTAATCGTCAAAGTCTAGTAGGGTATGGGATAGTGTCAGAGATTCAGTATTTTGGATGGAAAATAGGAAAATGAATCCAATGTGTACGCAAACATATGCTACACAAAAATCTTCCAACTCTCATCAAGAACAATGCCTTGTCATTACCTTCGACCCTAGTAAAACACAATTAGAGGAGAAGAGTTAGAAAATCTGTGAATTCATATGTGGAATAAAATATACTCAGTAGTTCAAAAAATTGGAGGTGGTAAAGGAGTTTCCAAAAGTAAGGGAAAGTTTAAACAGTCCACACACATGGAGCTCTGCTGGCCTAAAGACTTCTTGAGAAAGTCCCTCTGAGGTTGGGCACTTGAAATATATTTTGTTGTATGGAGCTTTAGCTTCCTTTGTAGTGAGACCATCAAAGATGGGTCTGCATCTATGTGACCTGGAGGACATGGTTTCTTATTTTCCAATGAACATGAGACCGTAGTGCTGAATTCTCTCTTCCTAAGTAAACTGTGGACACTGGAACCTAAGTGTCTCCCCGTGTGAACTGTGAAGCCATTTGGTCATCCTCCACTTTTCGTGGTGTTTCTTGCTGCTGCACTGGGAGTTTGGTATTTGCATCACGAAATACAAGGAGTTCAACTGGGACACAGTGCTGGAGGGAGTTCTGTCACGTGTGTATGGTCAGGTTCTGCAGGAGAATGCACCATCCAATATTCTATCTCTCATTGTTTGCCCCCATGTCCATAGCAACCTGATTCTGAACATTTACCTGAAACCAAACCATATAACAATTTGCCTTTACATATAAGGGTCTGCTGGCTGCACCTTGTGAGTCACAAGCCATTTTATATAAATGCCACATTTTTAATCCATTCATCTAATGAAGGGAATCTAGGTTGGTTCCACAGTCTTGCAATTGTGAATTGTGCTGCTATGAACATCGATTTATCAGTATCTCTGTAGCATGCTCTTTTTAGTTCTTTAGGGAATAGACCGAGAAGGGGAATAGGTCAAATGGTGGTTCCATTCCCAGCTTTCCAAGAAATCTCCATACTGCTTTCCAAATTGGCTGCACCAATTTGCAGTCCCACCAGCAATGTACAGGTGTGCCCTTTTCCCCACATCCTCGACAGCACATGATGGCGTTTGACTTCATAATGGCTGCCGATCTTACTGCAGTGAGATGGTATCTTAGGGTGGGTTTGTTTTGCTTTTCTCTGACTGCTAGAGATGGTGAGCATTTTTTCATGTACTTATTGATTGATTGTATGTCCTCCTCTGAGAAGTGTCTGTTCAGGTCATTGGCCCATTTGTTGATTGGGTTATTCATTTTCTTATTGTTTAATTTTTTTGAGTTCTTTGTATACTCTGGATATTAGGGCTCTATCTGAAGTGTGAGGAGTAAAGATTTGTTCCAATGATGTAGGCTCCCTATTTACCTCTCTTATTGTTTCTTTTGCTGAGAAAAATGTATTTAGTTTGAGTAAGTCCCATTTGTTGATTCTAGGAATTAACTCTGGTGCTATGGGTGTCCTATTGAGAAATTTGGAGCCCGACCCCACAGTATGTAGATGGTGGCAAAAGTTTTCTTCCACCAGATGCAGTGTCTCTGATTTGATATCAACCTCCTAGATCTATTTTGAGTTAACTCTTGTGCATGGTGAGAGGAGGGGATTCAGTTTCATTTTGTTACATATGGAATTCCAGTTTTCCCAGCACTATTTGTTGAAGATGCTATCCTTCCTCCATTGCATGCTTTTAGTCCCTTTATCAAATATAAGATAGCTGTAGTTTTGTGGATTGGTTTCTGTGTCCTCTATTCTGTATCACTGGTCCACCCGCCTGTTTTGTCACCAGTACCATGCTATTTTTGTTACTATTGATCTGTAGTATAGTTTGAGGTCTGGTATGGGTATACTGCCTGATTCACACTTCCTGCTTAGAGCTGTTTTTGCTATTCTGGGTCTTTTATTTTTCCATATGAATTTCATAATTGTTTTATCTATTTCTACAAGAAATGACCTTGAGATTTTGATTGGCATTGCATTAAACCTATAGAGAACTTTTGGTAATATCGTCATTTTGATGATGTTAGTTATGCTTATCCATGAACAGGGTATATTTTTCCATTTTCTAAGATTTTCTTCTATTTCTCTCTTTAGGGTTCTGTAGTTTTCATTGTATATGTCTTTCACCTCTTTTGTTAGGTTGATTCCCAAGTATTTTATTTATTTTTTTGATGATATTGTGAATGGACTGATTGTCCTCATTTCCATTTCAGAGGATTTGTCGCTGATATACAAAAATGCCTTTGATTTATGCGTGGTGATTTAATATCCTGCCACTTTGCTGAATTCATTTATTACCTCTAATAGTTTCTTTGTAGACCCTTTTGGGTCTGCTAGGTATAGAATCATGTCTTTTGCAAATAGCGATAATTGGAGTTCTTCTTTTCCTATTTTAATGCCTTTAATTTCTTTAGTCTTTCTAATTGCTCTGGCCAGTGTTTCGATAACTATGTTGAACAGAAGGGGTGAGAGAGGGCATCATTGTCTTGCTCCAGATTTTAGGGGGAATGCCTTCAATTGTTCTCCATTCAGAATGATGCTAGCCTGAGGCTTAGCAAAGATTGCTTTTACAATATTGAGGTATGATTCTGTTATCCCTAGTTTTTCTAGAGTTTTGAACGTAAAGTGATGCTGTACCTTGTCAAATGCTTTTTCTGCATCTCTCGAGATGATCATATGGTTCTTATTTTTAAGTCTATTGATATGATGAATAACATTTATTGATTTCCGTATATTGTACCAGCCTTGCATCCCAGGAATGAATCCTACTTGATTATGGTGCACATTTTTTTTATATATATGTTTTTGTGTCTGATTCGCCAGAATTTTTTTGAGGATTTTTGCATTTTTCCTGAAATACCTTGAAAAGTATTGGTTTTTGTTCTTCTTTAAAGGTTTTGTATAATTCTGCTCTATACCCATACGGTCCTGGGCTTTTCTTAGTTGGTAGTATTTTGATGGTTTCTTCTATTTCCTCAATTGATATTGGAATGTTTAAGTTGTCTATATCCTCCTGACTCAATCTGGGCACATCATATGACTTAAGAAATTTATCAATGCCTTCACTATATTCTATTTTATTGGAGTATATTAATTCAAAATACTTTCTGATTTTCTTCTGTATTTCTGAAGTGTCTCTTGTTATATTTCCTTTTTCATTTCATATGCTAGTAATTTGAGTTCTCTTTCTTCTTCTCTTTGTTAGCATGGCTAAGGGTCTGTCGATTATATTTATTTTTTCAAAAAACCAATGTATTGTTTTGTCAATTTTTTTAATTGTTTCTTTTGTTTCGATTTCATTAATTTCTTCTCTGATTTTAATTATTTGTTGCCTTCTACTTCTTTTGCTGTTGTTTGCTCTTGTTTGTCTAAGATTTTGAGATGAAGTATGAGATCATTTATTTGTTGGTTTTTTCTTTTTCTAAGGAATGAACTCAAGCAATGAATTTTCCTCTTGGAACTGCTTTCAATGTGTCCCATAGATTCCGATATATTGTGTCTGTGTTTTCATTTATCTCTAAGAATTTTTTAATTTCTTCCTTGATGTCTTCTATAACCCATTGATCATTCAGAAACCTATTGTTCATTCTCCAAGTGATGAATGATTTTTCCTTCCTTTTTTTATCGTTGATTTTTAATTTCATTCCATTATGATCAGATAAAATGCATGGTATTATCTCTACTCCTTTTTATTGTCTAAGAATTGCCCTGTGACATAATATATGATGTATTTTTGAGAAGGATCCATGTTCTGCTGAGAAAAAAGTGTAACTTCTTGATGATGGGTTGTATATTGTATATATGTCAATTAAGTCTAGGTTATTAATTGTGTTATTGAGTTCTATAGTTTCCTTATTCAACTTTTGTTTGGAAGATCTGTCCAGTGGTGAGAGAGGTGTGTTCATGTCTCCCATGATTACTGTATTGTGGTCTATTAGACTCTTGAAATTGAGAAGAGTTTGTTTGATGAACAAAGCTGCACCATTGTTTGTGGCATATATATTTATGATTGTTATGTCTTGTTGGCGTATGGTTCCCTTGAGTAGTATGTAGTGTCCTTCTTTATCCCTTTTGATTAACTTTGGCTTGAAATCTATTTTATTTGATATGAGTATGGACACTCCTGCTTGTTTCCGAAGTTCATAAGAGTGATACGATTTTTCCAAGTATCACCCTCAGTCTATGTATGTCTTTTCCTATAAAATGCGTCTCCTGTAGGCAGCATTTTGTTGGTTCTTGTTTTGTGATCCATTCTACTAGCCTGTGTCTCTTAATTGGTGAGTTTAAGCCATTAAGATTTTTGGTTATTATTGAGATATGGGTTGTTCTTCCAGCCATATTTGTTTATTTATGTTACTAAACATAGTTTGTTTTCCTCTTTGATTATTTTCCCCCCTTCAATGTCCTACCTCCCACTGTTGGTTTTCATTGGTATTTTCCATTTCCACTTCCTGTAATGTTTTGCCGAGGATGTTTTGAAGAGATGGTTTTCTAGCTGCAAATTCTTTTCACTTTTGTTTATCGTGGAAGGTTTTAATTTCATCTTCCATCTGAAGCTTAATTTCACTGGATACATGATAATTGGCTGGAACCCATTTTCTTTCAGTGTTTGAAATATGTTATTAAAGGATCTTCTAGCTTTCAGAGTCTGTGTTGAAAGATCAGCTGTTATCCTGGTTGGTTTACCACTAACTATAATCTGCTTCCTTTCTCTTGTAGCTTTTAAAATTCTCTCCTTATTCTGTATGTAGGGTATCTTCATTACAATGTGTCTAGGTGTGGATCTCTTATGATTTTGCACGTTCGGCGTCCTGTAGACTTTTAGGATTTGGGATTTTGTCTCATTCTTCAAGTCTAGGAATTTTTCTCCTATTATTTCATTGAATAGATTGCTCACTCCTTTGGTTTGGACCTCTATACTTTCCTGTATCCCAATGACTCTTATGTTTATTCTCTTTATGTTATCCCATATTTCTTGCAGTTTTGCTCATGGTTTCTTAACAGTCTTGCTGAGCTGTATATGTTCTTTTTGAGTTGAAATACTTTGTCTTCATTGTCTGATGTTCTATCTTCTAAGTATTCTGCTCTGATGGTAGTATTCTCAA
Organism: Callospermophilus lateralis; assembly: GCF_048772815.1. NCBI lineage: Eukaryota > Metazoa > Chordata > Mammalia > Rodentia > Sciuridae > Callospermophilus > Callospermophilus lateralis. The sequence goes on along the minus strand of NW_027511991.1, from coordinate 157,937 downwards.
TTGAGTTTTTAAGATGGTTCATTACTTCCTGCGTTTCTAAGATTTCAGTTCGTTTGTTTTTTATAACCTCTATCTCCCTGTATAGTTGATCTTTGCTACTTGGATTTTTTTATGTAATTCATTGTCGAAGTGATCTTTCATTGACTGATTTTTGCTGTCTAATGTCTTCCTTGAGATTCCAGATCACCTGAAGCATGTATATCCTGAATTCTTTATCTGACATTCCATATGCTGCATCTATTACCTCTTCTAAAGTTGAGTTGACCTGCATTGCTTGTGGTCCTTTCTTTCCTTGTCTTTTCATACAGCTTGCGTTTCTTTCTGCTTGGTGAAACTGTTGTGTTTTTGTAATTTCCCCCCTGTATATTTATATTGCTCTTGTATTGTGGAAAAGTCTCCATTGCAGGTGCGGTTGGCGGCTGTGCTGCTCCTCCAATTGGGGTGATCTGTCTACCATGCTGACCGGCCACTAGGCCTGTTCTGCCGGTCGGTCGTACGTCTGCCTACCTTGCAGGCATGGGTGTCGGCTCTGCTCTGCCCCTACTCCAATTGGGGTGACGTGACTACCACGCCGGTGGGTCGCTGGGCCTGTTCCAGGCACAGGTGGCAGCTCTGCTCTGCACCTCTGGCTTGATGACAAAATGAGAGAGACTCAGATGTTTGTGACTCACTTTCTTTACCAGGAGACCAACTATTTCTCTCGCCGCTGGTATTGATGAAGTTATCTCCTCCACTGCTTTGTGATCACATCAGATGTCTGCCATGTTGGTATCCCATGTAAATGGCAGCATTTCATTCCCTTTGTCGGGTGACCAAAGCAACGGGTGAGTCCTGACCGGCCCTCACAAGCCCCGTCTCAATCCTGTTGCCACTGTCTATGAAGGCTCAGTTGGCATTTACCTCTACAGTATTCAGCAGGACCCAGACCAAGAAACAGTTTCCGCAGGTTCTTTAGCCCTGGGCCAGAGCAGTTCCGGGACCCGGAATTCAGCCGCTCCGGGCTCGGTGAATGTTCTGATAGGAGAACGATCCAAGAAGCAATTTTCATGGGTTCTTTAGCACTGACCCTGAGTAATTTGTCTGCAAGATGAAGGCGAATGGCAGCCTGAAATTACCTATTCTGTATCTGAATGAGCTGTGATCAGTCGAAAACAGGGATGGTGACATCAGCTCTCCAAGATGGTGACCGCTATCTTCCTCTGTGGTCTCACCGGTGTGGAAAACCGAATTGGACCACTTCCTTCCCCCATTTCAAACCCAGAATTCAGCACTGAGCACAGTGATTGCGCAGATGGCAGTAGCCCGCATAATCCACAGACTGTATCTTTGTGTTGCTCTCTCGTCGTTTCCCAGCGCGCATTGCAGACACTAGCCGTGGGGCGATTTGCTAAATAAGCAGCGTGACCCTCCGTGAGGACAAATTGCTGGTGTTTGAGTCCCCGTAGCTGGTCCTTGTGCAATGGAAATCCTTCCTGTAGGTTTTGAAGCACACCAATTTTCCTGGAAATTTCTAATAAGATAGATTTTAGCCGTTCTAACTCGTCCTTCTCCTGCAAAGTGACGCGGTACATGTGGGTAATGAACTCCCATCGCTGCCATAATATGATCCCCTGAAGTTAGTTTTCAGTACTAGGAAACAAACATGTATTTCAGGTGGAAAAATATTCCTGAGAATAATCTTCTCAAACGTTGATTATAAATCCAAATACATGAATATGAATGAATTTAGTTAGTGTATAATAAGACACATATATTTTATATTTTGAATAATCAGCAGAGTGAATACACACACACACACACACACACACACACACACACACACACACCTAAATACAGACATTACAAAGTAGCATTATGTATGGCAATCGAAATTCACCATGAAATATATATCATCCACAGATCCAAAAATATTGATTTTACTAAATATGGATTTATGTTGTTCAACTAGGAAGCTCACCCATAGGTTGAATTTTCAGTTCCAACAGCATTTAGAAGAAGTGTTTTCTTCTAACAATTTGTATTTGCAAAGTCAGTTACCTCACAAATATGTACGTGTGATACCATGTAGTATTCTATATGTGCATATAAAAATGCATGTGCTGAATCAACTACAGAGAAAGGGAGACAGGAATTCACATATTTGTTAACTTTAAAAACACATAGAGAACTATTTTAACTACAAATTGACAAGATTTATAACACCAACCCTTTATCATGCAAAAGGAAAGTACAACTATACACCATGCCTCCTCTGAACTGGTTGTATTTCTATTCTGTGTGGGTTATTTTACTCCATCATATTAGGATTAGTAGTCAGAGTCTAGTAGGTTTTGGGTTAGTGTCAGGGATTTAGTATTTCGAATTGAAAATAGGAAAATAAATTCAATATTTATGCAAATATGTGATACAAAAAAATGTTCCCACTCTCATCCAGAACAATGCCTTGACATCATCTTCGCTTAAAGTAAGACACAATTAGAGGACATGATTTACAAAAATCTGTGAATACATATCTGGAATGGAATATGCTCAGGAGTTCATATACTTGGAGGTGGTATAGGAGTTTCCAAAAGTAAGGGACAGGGTAAACACTCCACAAACATGGAGCTCTGCTGGCCTAAAGACTTTTGAGAAACTGCCTCTGAGTTTGGGCACTTGAAATATATGTTGCTGTCAGGAGGTTTAGCTTCCGTTCTAGTTAGACCATCATAACTGGGTCTGCATCTATGTGACCTGGAGGACATTGTTTCTTATTTCCCAATGAACATGAGGCAGCAGTGCTGAATTTTTTCTTTGTAGGTAAACTGTAGCCACTGCACGCTAAGTGTCTCCTCGTCTTTACTGTAAAGCCATTTTTTCATCCTCCACTTTTTGTGGTGTTTCTTGCTGCTGCACTGGGAGTTTGGTATCTGTTTCTTGAAATACAAGGAGTTCCACTGGGACAAAGTGCTGGAGAAAATTCTGTCACATGTGGTGGGTCAGGGTCTGCAGGAGAATGCACCAAGCAAGCTTCTTTCCCACAGAGCTTGCCCCATTGACCATAGCAACCTGATTCTGAATATTGTCCTGAAACCTCTCCATATAACAAGATGCTTTTACATACAAGGGTCTGCTGGATGCAAAATGTCAGTCACAAGCCATTTGGAAGCCAATGGCAGATAAACATGGCCTCACCACAGATGTTATTTCAGACACCTCCCCACCACTCCTCTAGGCCAAACTACTCAGCAGGCTCCAAATTACTGGCATCTCTGTTCTACAGCATTTTCGTGAAACCAAGTCAATCAAGGCACTGTCTGGTATACTCATAATCAGCAACAGGAATCCAAAGTTTCTCCAGTGCCACTTGGTCAAGGGAATTTCAAAAATTTGGTGGTATTTATCTAGCTATTTTTTAAGGATGAAGTTGGAGGCACTGTGGGTTTCCAATCATTCAGGAACCATTAAATGGCGAGGAAACTCATTTGAACGAAAGAAATGGAGAACTATCACAGGCAAAGCTTCCCAAAGTGTGGCCAAAAGGTCACATGAAGCCAGGCTCATTGAGGTCTACAATGTGAGCTCCATGTGTGTTATGACTCTCAACTATGGCTGCCAAGTCTTTAACAATAAAATCGTGTGATATCCTGGCTGAGATTACTTATGCTCTGTGGAAAGCCACCCTGGGCCTAGATCTCAGTTTCCAAGGGCGAATCTCGTGTGTGGCCTCCTAAAATCTCAACACAATTCATGGCAATACTTCTCTGAGGACAGTTCCACAACTCAGTCTCTAAGGGGAATCACACCAGAGTTCAAGCCCAGGTGGAACCAGACATCTCTTCCAACCGCCACACAAATGACCACAATTAAAAACAAAAGACTCCCACATGGCACTCATCTTCTTCCATATAGACACTAATAATAACCTCTGGCTTGAGGTTTTCATGAGGGGCACAGACCAACACAGTGTTCAAAATAAGCACCCTCGCACCTCATTTGTCACAAGTCAGGGTTGCCTGGACACCCTTCCTTTGAACACGGAATGATCATAGAGCCCTGCCTTTAATACTGCTCCACAATTACAATTTGAGGCTTACTGACTGTGGGATTTAGATTCTTTATGTGAACTGGAGTCATGAGTAATCACAAGCACCAGTGGGCTAGACTCTGTAAGGCTTTGAAGTACTCATTTGATGCAAAGGATCCCTATTCTCACTTGATGGAGATCAGGAACCTTACAGAGGAAGGCGAGAGACGTAGTCCACAATAAATGCTTTTTGGACATTTTGGATTTGGGTGCACACATGGGATCTTTCTTTAGGTCCATTAGGTGCTGAGTATCTAAGCCACAGCCTCACACAGGGCCAAGTGGCCAATTCAGACACATCCCTTTCCAAACAATTAAGCAAAGAGCCCCAGGTGATGCCCATTCATTTCCATTTGAAAACTGTTTTCTTCAGGCTTCACAAAGGCGTGGCCTAATCAAAGACCTTCCTGTTATTCAGTGCAACAGAAGAATAGGTATGCAAAAGGCCCAAAGCAGGGTTTCTCCACAGAGACTTTACTGGTCACATTGATATCTGAGTTTTCTGAGATGCTCCAATTCCCTTCAGCTATCCTGTACATGGCCATGTCCCAGAGCTTGGAGGTGGTACATATCTTGGACACATAACCATGAGCCTATTATGGTTAGTGGCCAGAATTCAGGCAGAAAACAGGAACTTAGGAAGACAGTAGGTGTTGCCCATCCAGAAGGCAAGCCAAGTCCATCTATAAATTGGGAAGGATGAATGCTGGGAAGCTTTCTACTAGACAGAACACATCCATTGATGCATGCTCTTTCTAATGTCTTCATCCACGAACACAGTGGGATACCCAGACATAGAAACACACTCCTTGTCAAACGACTTTCTAGAAACCATCCACTCCAAAATGAACATACTGCCTTTCCTACCTATTCTCAGAAAATGAGACAAGACCACAAACTCACACCCAACCCACAAAGGCACCTCCTTCCCCCAAGTAGGTCTGTGACTATCCGGAGTGTCCTCTTACTGGTGGGCCATACTATGTTCCCAGAAATGGCCTGTCCTGTCTCAGATCTGGTCTCCTTGGCCAACTCTGTGAGGTTATTAGGAGCCAGCGGTGAGCCATTACATGGAGATGACTTTTTCTCTCTCAGGTCCTTCATAGCTGCATACATCTTCTCCAGGGATCATTTCTGTATGGACCTTTGAGGATCTTAGCATGTGGAAGATCTGCTACATTCCTATATTGAAAGACCAACTCTGTCTCTAATCTTCTGTAAAGTTAGATTGAGGGAACAGTGTATGGTTAGGATTAATAACATGTTCGATATGAATTAGGAATCATTCTGCAGGAATGATTGGGAAGCTGCAATATTTACAAGAAAATATAGGTGAAATATTAGTATGAAAACAGAAATGTAGGTAAGATTTGAAGCCCAGAAGGGCATTGGGCCCTTGATTGGGATACTTAGATTTGAATTATTTTCTGCAGAGATGTCTCAGATAAATTCAGTACAATGGCATAGGACCTTGTACGTTGGATGATGGAATGTTGAAGAGAACTTCTAGTCAAAAAGGGATAGTTGAAATTATTAGAAAGATATTCAGTTTCAGAAAGAAGAGTGAGTATAGGTTTTGGACAAAAGTTCTCCAGCAATAGGGTTTCGGATAGAGAGTGAATTTAAATGTGAGCACATGTGAAGAGTCAGTCACAATGATGAACTGGGGAAAATATGTCGGTAAGCAGATATCAATAGAGACATTAAGAAATCAGGAAAAGTATAAAGTGAGTGATAGGATTAGATATTTTCAACAGGGTTGAGTTTGAATATATAATCTAAGGAAGAAAAAAATATGTTGTCACAAATAGGATTGACATTTGAGAACATTAGGCAACATGTACATGGATGTTTTTAGTAATCCATGCTCACTTTCAATTTAGGCTTTGGTACAATCATATGTTTGACCTTTGCATTTTGGGTCCAGAATATTACTGTGATAAAAAGTATATGTAGATTGGGTGACATAAGTATTTCTTATACCATTTCTGAGAGCAATATTTTGAAGATGTATAAATTATTATTGGCGGTACAAAGATTTGTACTCTGTGTCTATGAATATAGAATTAATGCATGAATTGACAATACTGTGAATAAATAATATAACTGTTTCCACTTTAAATAATGGATTGAATTGATATGTGAAAATATACACAAAAACTTATATTGATATACAATCATTCATTCCAACCAGTTACACATCTAATTGTATAATTGCGTTATGTTTTATTATAAAGATTGTGTGAGATTTGCTTCAAAAGTGATTATAGAAATCGAAAATAATGTGTTTGGAAAGAAGTCTCATTAAAAGACCAGTCAAGAAACCTGGAGGAATACATGTGTTCTGAAGCAGTAAGTGATTGAAAGAGAAACAAATGCCTATAAATTTGTGAATTTGTGGATGAAATATATATCCTATGATGTGCATGAACTGAAGAAATATTAACGAACCAATGTTGAATAAAAATGAACATCAAAATACACACCATGTCCCATGGGAATCTAATTGCATTGATGTTAAACTGGGTCAATTACTGTAGAAATATTAGTATTTGTATGCACATTCACTGAAGTTAGTTTTAAGTACTAGAAAACAAATATGTAGTTCAGGTAAATGAATACTTCTGAGAATAATCTTGTGAAATTTTTATTATAAATCCACATACATGAACATGAATGAATTTCGGTAGTGTATATAAGACACATATATTTCATATTTTGAAAAATCTTGAGAGTGTGTATATATATATATATATATATATATATATATATATATATATATATATAACACACACCCAAAACCCACACAGAGATATTAAAAAGTACCAATATATAAGCCAATCAATATTCATTATGAAATATATAACATCCACAGATGCAAAATAATTTATTTTACTGAGCATGGATTTATGTACAATGTTGTTCTCCTAGGAAGCTCACACATAGGTTGAATTTTCAGTTCCAACTGCTTTTAGGAGGAGTGATCTTTTCTCACAATTTGTATCTCCAAGTCAGCCAAGTCACAAAAATGTACGTGTGATACCAGGTAGGATTCTATATGTGCATATAAAAATACATGTGCTGAATAGGCTACAGAGAAAGGGCATATAAAAATACATGTGCTGAATAGGCTACAGAGAAAGGGAGACAGGAATTCACGTATTTGTTAACTACAAAAACCCATGGTGAACTATTTTAATTAAAAATTGACTAGATTTATAACACCTACACTTTATCATGCAAAAGGCAAATCCAACTATACACCATGCCTCCTCTGAACTGTTTGTATTTCACTTCTGTTTGCATTATTTCTCTCCACCATATTAGGGTTAGTAGTCAGAGTCTAGTAGGGTATGGGTTAGTGTCAGGGATTCAGTATTTTGAATGTAAAATAGGAAAATGAATCAAATGTGTATGCAAATATGTGCTACACAAAATCTTCCTACTCTCATTCACAACAATACCTTGACACTATCTTTGCCCCAAGTAAGACAAAATAAAAGAAGAAGATTTAGAAAATCTGTGAATACATATCAGGAATGAAACATGGTTACGAGTTCACAATATTGGAGGTGGTAGAGGAGTTTCCAAAAGTAAGAGACAGGGTAAATACTGCACAAATATGGAGATCTGCCAGCCTAAAGACTTCTGGAGAACCTGCCTCTGAGGTTGGCCACTTGAAGTATATGTTGTAGTCAGGACCTATGGCTTCCTTTCTAGTGAGACCACCAAAGCTGGGTCTCCATCTATGTGACCTGCAGAACATGGTTTCTTATTTTCCAAAGAACGTGAGGCAGCAAGGCTAAATTCTCTCTTTGTAAGTAAACTCTTGCCACTGAAGGCTAAGTGTGGCCCCGTGTGGACTGTGAAGCCATTTGGTCATCCTCCACTTTTCATGGTGTCCTTGCTGCTGCACTGGGAGTTTGGTATTGGCTTCAGGAAATACAAGGAATTCAACTGGGTCACAGTGCTGGAGGGAGATCTGTCACGTGTTGTGTGTCAGGGTCTGCAGGAGAATGCACCAACCAGGCTTCTATCCCACATAGCTTGCCCCCTTGACCATAGCAACCTGATTCTGAACATTGCCCTGAAACCTCTCCATTCAACAAGATGCCTTTACATACAAGGGTCTGCTGGCTGCACCATGTCAGTTACAAGCCTTTTGGCAGATCCACATGACCCCACCACAGAAGTTTTATCACAGACCTGCAAAACACTGCTCTAGGCCCACTACTCAGCAGACTTTAACTTATTTGCATCATTGTTCTACACCATTTTCATGAAACCCAGTCAATCAAGGCACTGTCTGGTACACTCATGATGAGCAACAGGAAATCCAAAGTGTATCCAGTGTCACCTGGTGATGGGAATTTCAAATTTTTATGATGTTTATCTAGCCATTTTTCAAGGATGAGGTTGGAGGCACTGTGGGATTTAATTCATTCTGGAAACATTAAAAGGTGAGAAAGCCCATTTCAATGAAAGATCTGGAGAACTCTCACAGGCAAGATTTCCCAAAGAGTGGCCAAAAGATCAAATGAAGCCAGGCCCATTGAGGTCTACAATGTGAGGTCCATGTGTGTTTTTACTCTCAACTATGGCTGTCAAGTCTTTCAGAATAAAATCATGTGATATTCTGGCTCAGATTCCCAGTGCTCTGTGGGAAGACCCCCGGGCCTAGATCACAGTTTCCAAAGGCCACTACCATGTGTGGCCTCCAAAAATCCCAACACAATTCATGGCAATACATCTCTGCAGTCATTTCCAGAACTCAGTCTCTAAGAAGACTCACACCAGAGTTCAAGCCAAGGTGGACCCAGTCATCTCTTCCATCAGCCAAACAAATGACCACAATTAAAACCAAAACACTCCCACATGGCTCTCAACTACTTCCACATAGACACTCATCATAACCTCTGGCTGGAAGTTTCCATGAGGGGTGCAGCTGAAGACAGTATCCAAAATATGCTCCCTACCCTCATTTGTCTAATGTCAGGGTGGCTTGACAACCTATCTGTGAACAAGGAGTGATCAATTAGGCCTGCCATTAATACTGCTCTGCTTCTCCAATTTGAGCCTTATGTCTGTGGGGTTTAGATTCTTTATGTGAATTGGAGTTATGAGAAAATTCAAGCACCTATGGGCTTGCCTCTGCAGGGCTTTGAAAAACTTTTTGAACCAAAGATACCTATTCTCACTTGATGGAAGTCAGGAACCTTACAGAGGAAGGCGAGAGACTTCATCCACAAGACTGCTCTTTTTCCATTTTGGTTTTGGATGCACACATGAGATCTTTCCTTAGATTCATCAGGTGGTGAGAATCTAAGTCACAGCCTCACACAGGGCCAAGAGGCTGATTCAGACACATCCCTTTCCACGGCAATTAAGCAAAGAGCCACAGGTGATGCTCATTATTTTCCATTAGACAACTGTTTTCTTCAGGTTTCACAAAGGGGTGGACTGAGGCAAAGACCTTCCAGACATTCAGGGCAACGGAACAATAGGTAAACAAAAGGCCCAAATCAGTGTTTCTCCACTGACACTTTACTGGTCACACTGATATCTAAGTTTTCTGAGTTCCTCTCCATTCCCTTCAGCTATCCAGTACAAGGCCATGTTATAGAGTTTGGAGGTGGTACATATCTTTTACACAAAACCATGAGCCTATTCTTGAGAGTGGCCAGAATTCAGGAAGAAAACAGGAACTTAGGAAGATAGCAGGTGTTGCCCATTCATAAGGAAAGCCGTAGTCCATTCATAAATTTGGCAGGATGAATGCTGAGAAGCTTTCTACTAGACAGAACAATTCCATTGATGCATTCTCTTTTCTAATGTCTATAACCACAGACACAGTGGAATACACAAACCCACAACCACACCCACAAAGGCAACTCTTTCCTCCAAGTTGGTCTGTGACTATCCAGAGTGTCCTCTGACTGGTGGGCCATACTATGTTCCCCAAAATTGCTTGTCCTCTCTCAAATCTGCTTTCCTTTGCTAACTCTGTGAAGTAGTCAGGAGTCAGCAGTGAGCCAATACCTGCCTTATCAGAAAAGAATTATCTTCAGAGCTTCCCTGGCATTTGGCCATCCTCACATCTGTAGGTAAGTGCCGCAGCCCAGCTGGCTGGGCAAAATAACCGGGGGGGTGACGAACAACTTGGGTAGACTGATGCAGCAGGAGTGGAAGCCAATTATTGTTGAATAAGAGCGGTATTTATACATTTTACACAGCCTATCTAATTAGCATGAAATAGATACAGCAGTCAAACAATAAGGAATCTCCACACTTAATGGCTCGCTTTTGTTACTTCACAAACCACTCCCTCTGGCATTTTGCCAGGCGCCATCCAGACTTTTTTTACAGACTCTAACATTTCTCTGGCAAAATAACAGGTGCCAATCTGACTTGTTTACAGACCTTAACAGGTAAGAAGAAAGACTGACTCTGTCTTTGGTAAATTCAAACAAGTGAGACCACTGGGACTGGGATTGGTAATGGCTCTGGGTGCCTGGCTTCCTGGATCCCAAGTTCAGAGACTTTCATCATCAAGGAAGTGAGGTGTGGTCACATCTTTCAGGAACTGAATGAGGTAACTGCCTTGGCAACCACTTTGTCCTAACAGTTGCTTCCAAGGGTCCCATGAGATGGAGGCTGCCCCTACTTCCTGTGACACTTTCATATGTTAGAATGGTATATCAACCATACGCACCTGGGAAGAGCTTTCCACACAGGCCTGGTTTGGTCTACTCTACATTAAGAAGAGTGAGGCTGATTCAGACACATTCCTTCATCCTACCAGGTTCTTTGCCATGGAGATGTCTTTTGCTCTCTCAGGTCCTTCATAGCTGCCTACATCTTCTCCAGAGATCATTTCTGCATGTACCTTTGATGTTCTCAGCAGGTGGAAGATCCCATACATTCCTGTATTGTAAGACCAACACTGTCGCTGCTCCTCAGTAAAGTTAGATTGAGGGAACAGTGTATGATTAGTGTTATTAACATGTTCGATATGGGTTAGGAACCATTCTGCTGGATGAATAATGGTATTGGGAACCTGTGATATTTATAAGAATATAGAGGTGAAATATATGTACGAAAACAGAAATCTAAGTAAGATTTGAAGCCCAGAACTTCATTTGTCCCTTGATTGGGATACTTAGCGTTGAATTACATTCTGCACAGATGTTTCAGATAAATCGATATACAATGGCATAGGACCTTTCACCTTCGATGATTGAATGTAGAAGAGAACATCCAGTCAAAAAGTGATAGTCGGTAGGATTAGGAAGATAGTCGGTAGGTTTAGGAAGAAGAATGAGTGTAGGATTTGGAACAAAAGTTCTTTAGAACTAGGGTATCGCTAAGAGAGTGAATGTAAATATCAGCACATGTGATGAGGAAGTCACAATGATTAACTGGGGAAAATATGTAGGAAAGCAGATATCAATAGAGACATTACAAAATCAGGCAAAGTATAAAGTGAGTGACAGGATTAGACATTTTCAACATGTTTGAGTTTGAATATATAATCTTTGGAAGAAACAAATATGTAGTCACCAATAGGATTTTCATTTGAGAGCATTAGGCAACCTGGACATGGATGTTTTTAGTAATCCATGTTCACTTTCCATTTAGGTTTTGTACAATCATAAGTGTGACCTTTGCTTTTTGTGTCCAGAATATTTCTGTGATAAAATGTATATGGAGATCAGGTGACATGGGTATTTCTTCCACCATTTCTGGGAGCTATATATTGAGGACGTATAAATTAGTATTGGGGGTACAAAGAGGTGTACCTGTGTCTATGAATATAGAGATAATTCGTGAATAGACTGTACTGTGAATAAATAATATAACTGGTTCCACTTTAAATAATGGATTGAATTGATATCTGAAACTAAGTAAGAAATCTTATATTGATATACAACCATTCATTCCAACCAGTTATACATCTAATGGTAATATTAGTGTTATGGTTTATTGTGACGGGTTTGTGCGTTTTGCTTCAAATGTGATAATGGAAATCGAAAATAATGTTTTTGGGAAGAAGTCTCATGAAAAGAGCAGTTATGAAACATGGAGGAATACATGTGTTCTCAAGCAGGAAGTGATTGAAAGTGAAACAAATGCCTATAAATTTGAGAAATTTTGATGAAACATATATGCTATGATGTGCACAAACTGAAGATAGTAATGTACCAGTGTTGAATAAAAATGAACGTCAAAATACACATCATGTCTCATAGAGTCTACTTGCATTGATGTTCAACTGGGTCAGTTACTGTAGAAATATTAGGATTTGGGGGGGAATTAATAATACAATTTATTTTAGCACTAGCATGCCACAGAATGTAGAGGAAAGATCAATGGATTTTTAGTTATAGCACTAATAATCTAACATTTAGTGACTATTTTGGATAGTCTAGAAATTACATAAGGCTATGTAACATATTTTTTTTATTTAACATTCATCAAAGCTTGGAATTTTCGTAATATTTCTTCTTTTTTCTTTTTTTATTTTTTCAGTTGTTGATTGACCTTCATTTTGTTTATTTGTATGTGGTGCTGAGAATAGAACCATGTGCCTCACACATGCTAGATAAGCATGTTACCTCTGAGCCACAAACCCAGCCCCTCCACTTCTATCTTAACATCATACACTCATGTCCCTCTTCTTTACTCACTTTCTTCCTCATTTTCCCCCTTCTCTCCCTTCCTTTTTGGTTTACCCTCCATATCTATTTTTCTCTCATGTCATTACAAACAGTAGTATGCTATGAAATTTAAATTTAAGACTGTTTTTTATAGTCATTCTTTTTCTTGAGAAAATTTAAAAATTATAATCACCTGATAGATATATTACAATACATTTATTATACATATGTATCTGTATTCATGCATATGCATTACATATATATATATATATATATATATATATATATATATATATATATATATATATTTAAAAGTACTTTGATTTTCCTGTTAGAAATAATATAGACCAAGTCTTTCTTAATTCTCAATTCTTCCATAATTAACATCTTACAGTGAAAATCAAATAAACATATTTAAGTAAACAGGTATCATTCTTATTTATCAATACTGATAATTTAAAGTTTTATATCACATTAAGCTGTAATGTGGCATATTAACTCTTATGAATTAGAGAAATTTTATTTGAACAACCTATTATTTAAGGACCATATGCACTGACATTTTAAATGGCTTTCTTGTGATTTCAATTTCTATCAATTGTGTATTAATTGCCAAATACTTATTTTAGTACTTTTCATGTTCAAAATTGATATAAAGTCAATTGTTTAATTCTTCTTGTAAGTAGTTACTTATTACAGTAGGGACATTATTAATAATACTACATCTTTATAAGAAAAATGGTACAAATTTATTTTCATGCAAAATTAAGAATAATTGTATGCTCTAGATGTTTGATTGTTGATACATATAACAAAGAGCTTTTGATGAGTCTCTTCCCCAGTAAAACATAAAATGCAAAGATATAGTTAGGTTTGTATGTCCAAATAAAGATAAGAAAAAATACACATTATCAGCTAGAAACTATTAAATAAAAGATGAAAAGAACAATCCAACACATTGTACGAACTTGTCAGATGAGGTAGTATTCTGGAAGAATAGCCTAAGACTAGACCTTGTCCATGACAAAATATTCACGAAAAAAATGAAATATGAAAAGTGTAGAAAATGCTATGAATTTTTCATGAAGTTAGGTGAATTATCCTTTAATCTCAATTTATGTGCATTTTCTGGTAAAATAAATTTGTGATATTCACAAAACAAAGTTTCTGTATAGCAAAATGAATACATCTGAACCCATTTTTAGCTGATTTCTTCCCACTAAATTTTAAACCTTTATTTATTTATTTATTTTTATTGGTTGTTCAAAACATTACAAAGCTCAAGATATATCATCTTTCATACATTTGACTCAATTGGGTTATGAACTCCCATTTTTTCCCCAAATACGAATTGTAGAATCACATCGGTTACACATTCACATTTTTACATAATGGCATATTAGTGACTGTTGTATTCTGCTACCTTTCCTATCCCCTACTATCCACCCTCTCCTCCCCTCCCATCTTCCCTCTCTACCTCATCTGCTATTGTTCAATTCTCTCTATTGTTTCCCCCTCACTTCCCCTCACAACATCTTATATGCAATTTTGTGTAACATTGAGAGTTTCCTACAATTTTCATAAGCTTTCCCTTCTCTCTCCCTTTCTCTCCCCCCATTCGTCTTTGTTTAATGTTAATCTTTTCCTCATGCTCTTCCTCCCTGTTCTGTTCTTATTTGCTCTCTTTATAACAGAGAAGACATTTGGCATTTGTTTTTTAAGGATTGGTTAGCTTCGCTTAGCATAATATGCTCTAATGCCATCCATTTCCCTGCAAATTCTATGATTTTGTCATTTTTTGTGCTGTGTAATACTCCATTGTGTATAGATGCAACATTTTTTTTATCTATTAATCTATTGAAGGGCATCTAAGTTGGTTCCACAGTCTAGCTATTGTGAATTGTGCTGCTATGATCATTGATGTGGCAGTATCCCTATAGTACGCTATTTTAAGATCCTGAGAGAACATTCCAAGAAGGGTGATAGCTGGGTCAAATGGTGGATCCATTTCCAGCTTTTCCAGGAATATCCATACTTCTTTCAAAATTGGCCTCACCAATTTGCAGTCCCACCAGCAGTGTACAAGTGTATCCTTTTCCCCAAATCCTCGCCAACACTTATTGTTGTTTAACTTCATAATGGCTGCTGATCTTACTGGAGTCAGATGGTATCTTAGGGTGGTTTCGATTTGCATCTCAGACTGCTAGAGATGGTGAGCATTTTTTCATGTACTTGTTGATTGATTGTATGTCCTCCTCTGTGAAGTGTCTGTTTAGGTCCTTGGCCCATTTGTTGATTGGGTTATTTGTTATCTTATTGTTTAATATTTTGAGTTCTTTGTATATTTTGGATATTAGGGCTCTATCTGAAGTGTGAGGGGTAAAAATTTGTTCCCAGGATGTAGGCTCTCTATTTACCTCTCTTATTGTTTCTCTTCTTGAGAAAAAACTTTTTAGTTTAAGTAAGTCCCATTTGTTTATTCTTGTTATTAACTCTTGGGCTATTGATGTCTTATTAAAGAATTTGGAGCCCGACCCCACAGTATATAGATCATAGCCAACTTTTTCTTCTATGAGACGCAGTGTCTCTGATTTGATATCTAGCTCCTTGATCTATTTTGAGTTAACTTTTGTGCATGGTGAGAGAACGGGATTCAGTTTCATTTTGTTGCACATGGATTTCTAATTTTCCCTGCACCATTTGTTGAAGATGCTATCCTTCATCCATTGCATGTTTATAGCCACTTTATCAAATATAAGAAAGTTGTAATTTTGTGGATTGGTTTCTCTGTCCTCCATTCTATACCATTGGTCCACCTGCCTGTTTTGGTACCAGTACCACACTGTTTTTGTTACTCTTGCTTTGTAGTAAAGTTTGAACTCTAGTATCGCTATACCTCCCGATTCACACTTCCTGCTTAGAATTCCTTTTGCTATTCTGTGTCTTTTGTTTTTCCATATGAATTTCATGATTGCTTTATCATTTCTACAAGAAATGCCGTTGGGATTTTGATTGGCATTGCTTTAAACCTGTAGAGAACTTTGGGTAATTTCGCCATTTTGATGAATTTAGTTCTGCCTATCCATGAACAGTGTACATTTTTCCATCTTCTAAGATCTTTTTCTATCTCTCTCTTTAGGGTTCTGTGGTTTTCACCTCTTTTGTTAGGTTGATTTCCAAGTATCTTATTTTCTTTGAGGATATTTTGAATGGAGTGGTTTTCCTCATTTCCATTTCAGAAGTTTTGTTGCTGATATACAGAAATGCCTTTGATTTATGCGTGTTGGTTTTATATCCTTCATTTATTAACTCTAGCAGTTTCTTTGTAGACCTTTTGGGTCTGTTAAATATATTACCATGTCATCCACAAATAGCGATAATTCAAGTTCTTCTTTTCCTATTTTTATGCCTTTAATTTCTTTTGTCTGTCTAATTGCTCTGGCTAGTATTTCAAGAACTAAATTGAATAGAAGTGGTGATAGAGGGCATCCCTGTCTTGTTCCAGATTTCAGAGGGAATGCCTTCAGTTTTCTCCATTTAGGATGATCCTAGCCTGAGGTTTAGCATATATAGCTTTTACAATGTTGAGGTAAGTTCCTGTTATCCCTAGTTTTTCTAGTGTTTCGAACATAAAGGGATGCTGAACTTTGTTGAATGTTTTACTACATCTATCGAGATGATCATATGGTTCTTGTCCTTAAGTCTATTGATGTGGTGAGTAGCATTTATTGATTTCCGTATATTGAACCAGCCTTGCATTCCAGGGATGAATTCTACTTGATCATGGTGCACAACTATTTTGATATGTTTTTGTATTCAATTCACACGGATTTTATTGAGAATTTTTGCATCCAACTTCATTAGAGATATTGGTCTGTAGTTTTCTTTTTTGAGGTGTCTTTGTCTGGTTTTGGGATCAGGGTGATTTTGGACTCCGAGAATGAATTTGGAAGAGCTCCTTATTATTCCATTTCTTGATATAGCTTGAATAGTATTGGTATTAATTCTTCTTCGAAGGTTTTGTTGAACTCCGCTGTATACCCATCAGGTACAGGGCTTTTTTTGATTGGTAGTCTTTTGATGGCTTCTTCCATTTCTTTCTTTGTTTTTGGTCTGTTAAAATTGTGTGTGTCTTCTTGACTGAATATGGGCAGATCGTATGACTTAAGAAATTTATCGATATTATAACTATCTTCTATTTTATTGAAATATAGGATTTCAAAATACTTTCTAATTATCTTCTGTATTTGTGTACTGTCTGTTGTGATATTGCCTTTTTCATTCCGTATGTTAGTAATTTGAGTTCCCTCTCTTCTTCTCATCCTTAGCATGGCTAAGGGCCTGTAAATCTTATTTATTTTTTCAAAGAATCAACTTTTAGTTTTATCAATTTTTTCAATGTTTTTTTTTGTTTGTTTCAGTTTCGTTGATTTCTGCTCCAATTTTAATTATTTCTTGTCTTCTACTACATTTGCTGTTGTTTTGCTCTTCCTTTTCTAGGTTTTTGATGTGTACTGTGAGTTTATTTATTTGTTGTTTTATTCTTTTTTGAGGAAAGAACTCCAAGAAATGAATTTCCCTCTTAAAACTGCCTTCTTTGTGTCCCATAGATTCCAGTATGTTGTGTCTGTATTGTCATTTGATTCTAAGAATTTTTTTATCTCCTCCTTTATGTCTTCTGTAACCCATTGATCATTCAGTAGAATATTGTTCATTTTACATGTGATGTAGGATTTTTCCTTCCTTCTAATCTCATTGATTTCCAGTTTCATTCCATTATGATCAGATATGGTGCATGGTATTATCTCCACGCCTTTATATTTACTAAGAGTTGCCCAATGGCATAATATATGGTCTAACTTGGAGTAGGATCCATGTGCTGCTGAGAATAAAGTGTATCCACTTGATGATGGTTGATATATTCTATATATGTAGGTTAAGTCAAGGTTATTGATTGTGCTGTTGAATTCTATAGTTTCTTTATTCAGTTTTTTATAGAGGATCTGTCTAATGGCGAGAGCGGTGTGTTGAAGTCACCCATAATTATTGTGTTGTAGTCTATTTGACTCTTGAACTTGAGGCGAGTTTGTTTTATAAGCGTTGCAGCTCAATTGTTTGGTGCATACCAATTGATAATTGTTATGTCTTGTTGGTGGATGGTTCCTTTTAACAATATATAGTGTCCTACTTTATCCCTTTTGATTAACGTAGGTTTGAAGTTGATTTTATATGATATGAGTATGGCCACTCCTGCTTGCTTCCGAGGGCCATGTGAGTGGTAAGATTTTTCCCAACCTTTCACTTTCAGCCTGTGTATGTCTTTACCTATCAAAAGAGTCTCCTGAAGGCAGCATTTTGTTGGATTTATTTTTTTGATCCAGGTTACTAGCCTATGTCTCTTGATTGGTGAGTTTAGATTTTTAACATTTAAGGTTACAATTGAAATATGATTTATACTTCCAGTCATGTTTATTTATTTATTTATTTTAATTTGGGTAGTTTTTACTTTTTGGTTATTTTCTTACCCCTTTACTGAGATACCTCCCACTGTTAGTTTTGGGCACTATTTTTCAATTCCTCTTCTTGTAGTATTTTGCTCAAAATGCTTTGCAGTGCTGGTGTTCTGTCTGCGAATTCTTTTAGCTTTTGTTTATCAAGAAAGACTTAATTTCATTGTCAAATCTGAAGCTTAATTTTGTTGGATACAGTATTCTTGGTTGGAATCCATTATTTTTCAGTGTTTGAAATACATTGTTCAAAGATCTTCTCGCTTTCAAATCTGTGATGAAAAATCAATTGTTAACCTAATTGGTTTACCCCTGAATGTTATCTGCCTACTTTCTCTCGTAGCTTTTAATATTCTCTCCTTGTTCTGTATGTTGGCTATCTTCATAATTATATGTCTTGGAGTTTGTCTATTATGGTTTTGAATGTTTGAGGTCCTGTAGGCTTCCAGGATATGGCAATCCATTCCATCTTTCATCTCTGGGATGTTTTCTAGAATTATTTCATTTAATATGTTGTCCATTCCTTTGGTTTGAATCTCTATGCCTTCTTCTATCCCGATGATTCCCAATTTTGGTTTTTTTATGACATCCCATATCTCTTGAATAGTTGCTCATGGGAATTAAGCATGTTTTCTGTGTTGACTATATTCTTTTCAAGTTGACAAACTTTGTCTTCATTATCTGATGTTCTGACTTCTACTTGATCTAGTCTATTTGAAATATTCTTGTTTGAGTTTTTAATTTGGTTTATAGTTTCCTGCATTTCTAGAATTACTGTATGATTTTTTAAAAGATCTCTATCTCCTGGTAAACCTTGTTCTTTGCCATTTGAATTTGGTTGTTTAATTCATTTTCAAAATATACTTTTATTTCTTGGACTTGCTGCCTCATGTCTTCTCTATTATTCCTTTCCATCTGAGTTAGGTATGACTTAAGTTTTTTCCCTATCCCTGTTTCTGATGCTTCTAGGTTCTCCTGTAGTATTAAGTTGTCCTTCATTGTTTCTACACCTTTTTTTCCCCTTGTTTTTTCATGATGTTCACGTTATTTTCTGGCTCTATTTGATTGCTGTGTTTCTGCTCTCTTCTATAGATTTGTTATGGGTTTATATATCTCTGTTTTCTCTCCTTTGTGTTGCTAGACTATGCCTGCTTAAGTGGATTTCGCTGTTAAGGAATTCTGACAGCCGAGCTCCAGTGATGTCACCTCTCTGCTGTGGTGGGCCCCAGGCTCCTTGCCGGAGTGTCCGAATTGGGGGGGTGGACTGGATTGTCTCTTGTTGGTTTCAGCACCCGGTCGCTGGCATGCCGGCAGTCTCCAGCCACCCAGTAGCGCGGGCAGCGGATGGGCTGTCGCCGGCGGGTGGGTGATCTCTAGCCACACAGTTGCGCGTTCGGTAGTCGGCAGGCGAGCGTTCTCCAGCCATCAAGACATGCCGTCAGCAGGTGGGCTGGCGCCGGCAGGAAGGTGGTCTCCAGTTGCCCAGTCACACTGGCAGCGGTCTGGCGTTCTCCAGCCACCCAGTCAGGAGGGCCTGGCCTCTAGTCCCCTGGTTTATCCTGCTAGTCCTGATTTCTCCTGCTAGACCAGATTTCTCCTGAGTGATGCTTCTCGGCAGCTCAAACTGTTCTCCGTGTCTGCCGTTTGTTGGGTGGGGAGGGTGTCTATTGTGAACCCTGGAACTCTATTGTTTTAATATTTTCCGCTTGCCCCTCGCCCCGCACTGGCTAGACAAGTTTCATTTTTGCCGCTGATGGGAAGGGGAGATGAAGGTCAGGTGCCTCTAGTTTTCCCCCAGTCTTTATGCAGACTTGCTCTGATTATCCCTCCCCCAAAAGCCTAGGAGAGATTTTATGCGAATTTTCCTCTGTATGTGAGATGAGCTGAGAAACACACACCTGTTTTATTGTTGCAATCTGTCTGGGAGTGGTGGTGGTTACTTCAGCTCTCCAAGATGGTGGCTGCTGGTTTCCTTTGTGGAGTTTCCACTTTGGGGGATAGAAATGTACTGCTAACTTTCCCGTCTGAAATCCCAAATTCAGCTGGGGGCTCAGTGGATGCTCAGCCAGCAGGATTCCACAGAATCTGCAGCAACGTTTCTCCCTGCTTGCTGGTCGCTTCTCGGTGGTGCCTCACCATTTGTAGACACGGGGCAGGTCACGCGGATAAATCAGAATGGATCTCCGGTTGCACAAGTGGCTTGTGTTTGAGACTCAATTACCGGACCTCGGTGGTGGAAATCATTCTTCTAGATTTCGGTAAACACCCATTTTCCTGTAAGATCCTAACAAGATAGTTTTTCATCGTTCTAACTCGTTATTCACCTGCGCAGTGGCAGGGTACACTGGGTGTGATACACTGTCTTCACAGTCATCTTGCAATGCCGAAATATTAGGATATGGATGCACCATTTACTGAAAACTGTTTCAGTACTAGGAAAAAATATGTATTTCAGGTGGATGAATATTTCTGAGATTAATTTTTTAAAAAGTGGATTATAAATCCACATACATGAATATGAATGAATTTAGGGAGTGCATAATAAGACACAAATATTTCATATTTTGAAAAATCCGGAGAGTATATATATATATATATATATATATATATATATATATATATATATATATATACATATACACACACACACACACAGACATTAAAAACTAGCAATATATATGTCAATTGAAATTCATCATGAAATACATATCATCCACAGACCCAAAAATATTCATATACTTAACATGGATTTATGTATAATGTTGTTCAACTAGGAGGCTTACCCATAGGTTGAATTTTCAGTTCCAACAGCATTTAGGAGGAGTGATCTCTTCTCAAAATTTGTATTTGCCAAGTCAGTCACCTCACAAAAATGTACGTGTGATACCAGGTACGATTCTATATGTGCATATAAAATTACATGTGCTGAATAGGCTACAGAGAAAGGGAGACAGGAATTTACATATTTGTTAACTTTCAAAACACACGGAGAACTATTTCAACAAAAAATTGACTAGATTTATAACTTCTAACCTATATAATGCAAAAGGCAATTCCAACTATATACCATGCCTCCTCTGAACTGCTTGTATTTCTATTCTGTTTGAGTTTTTATTCTCTATCATATTACGATTAGTAGTCAGAGTCTAGTAGGGTAGGGGTTAGAGTCAGGGATTCAGTATTTCGAATGGAAAATTGGAAAATGAATCCAATGTGTATGCAAATATGTGCTACACAAAATCTTCCCACTCCTCCAGAACAATGGCTTGACATTATCTTCGCCCCAAGTAAGACATAATTAGAGGAGAAGAGTTAGAAAATCAGTGAATACTTATCTGGAATGGAATATGCTAAGGAGTTCACTACCTTGGAGGTGGTAGAGGAGTTTCCAAAAGTAAGGGACAGGGTGAACACTCCACAAACATGGAGCTCTGCTGGCCTAAAGACTTCTTGAGAAATTGCCTCTGAGTTTGGTCACTTGAAACATATGTTGTTATCAGGAGCTTTAGCTTCCTTTGTAGTGAGATCATCAAAGCTGGGTCTGCACCTATGTGACCTGTAAAACATAGTTTCTTATTTTCCAATGAACATGAGGCAGCAGTCCTGAATTTGATCTTTGTAGGTAAACTGTGGCCACTGGGTTCTAAGTGTCTCCCTGTGTGGACTGTGAAGCCATTTGTTCATCCTCCAATTTTCATGGTGTTTCTTGCTGCTACAATGGGAGTTTGGTATTTGCTTCATGAAATACACGGAGTTCAACTGGGACACAGTGCAGGAGGGAGTTCTGTCACGTGTGGTATTTTAATTTCTGCAGGGGAATGCACCAAGCATGCTTCTATATCACATAGCTTGCCCCATTGACGATAGCAAATCGATTCTGAACATTGCCCTGAAACCTCTCCAAATAACAAGATGCCTTTACTTAGAAGGGACTGCTGGCTGTATCATGTCAGTCACAAGCCATTTGGAAGCCAATGGCAGATCCACATGGCCCCACCACAGATGTTTTATCACACACCTGCCTACCACTGCTCTAGGCCCACTAATAATCAGGCTCCAACTTATTGGCATCTCTGTTTTACACAATTTTCATTAAAACCAGTCAATCAAGGCAGTGTCTGTTATACTCATGATCAGCAACAGGAAATCCAAAGGTTCTCCTGTGCCAGCTGGTCATGGAAATTTCAAAAATTTCATGGTATTTTTCTAGCCATATTTCAACAATGAAGGTGGAGGCACTGTGAGTTTCAGTTCATTCCAGAACCATTAATGTTGACGAAGCTCATTTCAATGAAAGCTCTGGAGAAATCTCACAGGCAATGCTTCCCAAAGAATGGCCAAAAGGTCAAATGAAGCCAGGCCCATTGAGTTCTACAATGTGATGTCCATGTGACTTTTGACTCTCAACTACGGCTGCCAAGTCTTTCAGAAGAAAATTATGTGATATCTTGGCTGTGATTCCCAGTGCTCTGTTGAAAGCCACCCTGGGCCTTGATCTCAGTTTCCAAGGGCGACTCTCATGCATGGCCTTCTAAAATCCCAACACAATTAATGGCAATACTTTTCTGAGGTCAGTTCCAGAACTCAGTCTCTAAGGGGAAAAACACCAGAGTTCATGTCAAGGTGGACCCAGTCATCTCTTCCAATCACCACACTAACAACCACAATTAAAACCAAAACAATCCCACATGGCCCTCATGTTCTTTTATATAGACACTCATCATAACCTATCGCTGGAAATTTCCACGAGGGGCGAAGCCCAAGACAGTCTCCTAAATAATCTCTCTTGCCCCTAATTTGCCTAAATTCAGGGTGGCCTGGACACCATTCCTGTGAACCAGGAGTGTTCAAATAGGCCTGCTGTTAATACTTCTCTGCTTCTCCAATTTGAGGCGTATTGACTGTGCAGTTTGGATTCTTTATGTGAATTGTAGTCACGGGAAAACTCAAGCAATTTAGGGATTTGAAGAAATGATTTGGCCCAATGGATCCCTATTCTAACTTGATGGAGGTCAGGAACCTTACAGAGAATGGGGAGAGACTTCATCCACAATAACTGCACTTTTGGCCATTTTTGTTTTGGATGCACACATGTGATGTTTCTTTAGATTCTTCAGGGGTTGAGAATCTAAGCGACGGCCTCACACAGGGCCAAGAGGCTGATTCAGACACTTCCATTTTCAAAGGAATTAAGCAAATATCCACAGGTGATGTCCATTTATTTCCATTTGAACCTGTTTTCTTCAGGCTTCACAAACGGATGTCTTGAGGCAAAGACCTTCCTGACATTCAGGGCAACAGAACAATAGGTAAGCAAAAGGCCCAAAGCAGGGTTTCTCCACTGAGACTATCATGGTCACACTTATATCTGAGTTTTCTGAGATGCTCGACATTCCCTTTAGCTATCCAGTACATGGCCATGTCACAGGGCTTGGAACTGCTACATATCTTGGACACAAAACCATGAGCCTATTCTGGAGAGTAGCCAGAATTCATGAAGAATGCAGGAATTTTGGAAGATACCACATGTTGCCCATCGATCAGGCAAGCTGAAATCCATTCATAAATTCGGCAGGATGAATGCTGGGAAGCTTTCTGCTAGACAGGAGACAACAATTGATGCATTCAGTTTTCTAATATCTAAAACCATGCACATAGTGGGATACACAGACATAGAAACACTTGCTTGCCAAACGACTTACTATAAACAGTTCACTCCAAACCAAACAAACCGCCTTTCCTACCTATTCTCAGAACATGAGACAAAACCACAAACCCACACCGACAACCACAGAGGCACCACCTTCTACAAAGTATGTCTGTGACTATCCAGAGTGTCTTCTGACTGGTGGGCCAACTTATGTTCCCCGGAAAACACCAACTCTGTGAACTTGTCAGGAGCCAGCGGTGAGCCACTATCTGCTTTCTCAGGAAAGGCCCCTCTTCTGAGTTTTCCTGGCAGTTGGCCATCCTCATATCTGTAGGTACCATGAAAGACTGACTCTGTCCTTGGTAAATCCAAACAAGTGAGCCCACTGGGACTGGGACTGGGACAGGCTCTTGGTACCTTGCTTCCTGGATCCCAAGTACCGAGAGTTCCATGACCAAGGAAGTGAGGTGAGGTCACTTCCTTCAGGAACTGAATGAGGTCACTGCTTTGGCAACCACTTTGTCCTAACAGTTGCTTCCAAGGGTCCCATGAGATCGAGGCTTCTCCTACTTCCTGTGACACTTTCACAAGTTAGAATGGTATATGAACCATAGGCACCCAGGAACAGGTCTCCAAAAAGGACTGTTTGTGTCCATCTTCTCTACATTATGAACAGAGAGGCTGATTCAGACACAACCCTTCATCCTGACCAGGTTGTTTGCAATGGAAGATGACGTTTGCTCTCTCAGGTCCTTCATGGCTGCCTACATCTTCTCCAGGGATCACTTCTTCATGGACCTTTGAGTTTTACAACAGGTGGAAGATTCTCTACATTCCTGTATTGTAAGACCAACTTGGTCCCTGCTCTTCTGTAAAGTTAGATTGAGGGAACAGTGTATGGTTAGGGTTAATAACAAGTTTGATTTGGGTTAGGAATTATTCTAATTGATGAATAATGGTATTGGGAACCTGTGATATTTATAAGAATATATAGGTGAAATATAAGTATGAAAACAAAAATCTAGGTAAGATTTGAAGCCCAGAAGGGCATTGCGCTATTGATTGGGATACTTAGCTTTGATATACGTTCTGCACAGGTGTTTCAGATAAATCGATAATCAATGGCATAGGACCTTGTACCTTGGATGATTGAAAGTAGAAGTGAACATCCACTAGAACAGGGATAGTCGGTAGGATTAGGAAGATATTCGATAAGTTTCAGAAGAAGACTGAGTACAGAATTTGGACCAAAAGTTCTTTAGCAATAGTGTATCGGGTAGAGAGTGAATGTAAATGTCAGCACACGTGAAGGGTCAGTCACAATGGTGAACTGGGGAAAATATTTAGGTAAGCAGACATCAATAGAGACATTAGGAAATCAGGCAAAGTATAAATTGAGTGATAGGATTAGACATTTGCAACAGGGTTGAGGTTCAAAATATAGTCTTAAGAAGAAACAAATATGTAGTCACCAATAGGATTGACATTTGAGAGCATTAGGCACACTGGACATGAATGTTTTCAGTAATCTATGCTCACTTTTCATTTAGGCTTTGATACAATCATAAGTGTGACCTCTTCTTTTTGTGTCCAGAATATTACTGTGATAAAATGTATATGTAGATTAGGTGACATGAGTATTTCTTCCACCATTTCTGGGAGCAACATTTTGAAGATGAAAAAATTAGTATTGGGGTTACAAATAGATTTACTCTGTGTCTATGAACATAGAGATAATTTATGAATAGACGATACTGTGATTAAATATTATAACTTGTTCCAACTTTAAATATTCGATTGAATTGATATCTGAAAATAAACAGAAAATCGTATATTTATATGCAATCATTCATTCCAACCAGAAATACATCTAATGGTAATATTAGGGTTATGGTTTATCATGAAGAGTGTGTCAGTTTTTCTTCAAAATGATTATGGAAATCGAAAAAAAAAGCGTTTGGAAAGAAGTCTCATGAAAAAACAATCATGTAACCTGGAGGAATACATGTGTTCTGAATCAGGAAATGATTGAAAGTGAATCAAAATCCTATAAATTATTGAAGTTGTTGATGAAATATATATCCTATGATGTGTATAAACTGAACAAATAGTAATGTACCAGTGTTGAATAAAATGAACTTCAACATAGACATCATATCCAAGAGGAATCTAGTTGCATTGATGTTAAACTGGGTCAGTTACTGTAGAAATATTAGGATTGTATGCACCACTCACTGAAGTTAGTTTTCAGTACTATAAAACAAATATGTAATTCAGGTGGATGAATATTTCTGAGAATAATATTGTGAAAAGTTGATTATAAATCCACATACATGAACATGAATGAATTTAGGTAGTATATGTAAGACACATATATTTCATATTTTGAAATATTTGGAGAGTGTATATATATATATATATATATATATATATATATATACACCCACACACACACACACACAACACACACACCCAGGCAATAAAATGTAGCAATATATATGCCAATCGAAATTCATCATGAAGTATATATCATCCACAGATGCAAAAATATTTAATTTACTGAACATGGATTTATGTATAATGTTGTTCTACTAGGAGGCTCACCCATAGGTTGAATTTTCTGTTCCAACGGCATTTAGGAGGAGTAATCTCTTCTCACAATTTGTATCTTCCAAGTCAGCCACCTCACAAGAATGTACATCTGATACCAGGTAGGATTCTATATGTGCATATAAAAATACATGTGCTGAATCGGCTACAGAGAAAGGGAGACAGGAATTCACATATTTGTTAACTTTAAAAACACATGGAGAACTATTTCAATTAAAAATTAACTAGATTTATAACACCTACCCTATATCATGCAAAAGGCAAGTGCAACTATACACCATGCCTCCTCTGAACTGCTTGTATTTCTATTCTGTTTGGGTTATTTTTCTCCATCATATTAGGATTTGTCATCAGAGTCTAGGAGGGTATGGGTTAGTGTCAGATGGCCCGGCTGGCAGGACACATCAACTTGGGTGTCGATCCTAGTTGGGGAGGAATGAAGGGACAAGAGACACGAGAGATGACAGCAAGACAGGAGTTCTGATCATGCTGCAAACTTTTATTATTCTCAGAGGGTATTTATATGCTGCGGATGGGAAAGCTCTCTTATCGGCAGTTGCTGGATGTCTTCACAGGGTGAGATAACCTCAGGATGTTTCAGGTAGACAGATGGTAGCCGGATGTCAAAAGGAGATAGATGGCTGTGGGATGTCTCCCAGGCAGGTTGTGTCCCAGGGGGATGTTTCTTGTGTCAGTCTATTTTTTGAAGGAGAACTTCCTTGTAGCCCCTGACATCTCCCCTTTTGTTATATAAAATATTCGACCATACCTTACAGGCCATGGATTTAGGGGGTGATAGTGGCTCTGTTTCTCTAGAATGCCTTAGAATATCTCCTGATTTGAGCGAGCATCTTTCCTAGGAGATTTCGTGTTGGCTTTGGCATGTTTTTGGAGGAGACGTCTTTGAGGGGATAGCATGCCAACCGCCATGCACCAGAGCGTGTCATTCAGAGGTCTTGTGTTTGGGGATCCGTGGATCCATCCTCCTGCAGTCCTTCCTGGACCCTCCGTTATTATGGCCTAACGTGCTCATTCCAAGGGTGTGTCCTCCCCCAAGCGGAGGGGCCCATGGAGAACGAACCCTTATTGCAAGGGTAGAAGATGGTTGCTCAGAGCTGTTACTTATAGTTTTCTGTAAGAAAGAGAGATCTGTGGGGATGTAAACTTAATAAGCCTGTGAGAAGGGTTGAACATTCTTTTAAATGTGGGCAGTGCTGTCTTCCATCTCCAGACCATGATAGTGGACCTGTATGGGCTTAGAAACCAAAATATTAATCTGTTCTTTAATAAATTGTACCAGCCTCTTTATAATGCAGGGGCCTATGGACACCATTAAAAGTAAACCCAACAAAGGGACTAATAGGGGAAGAAGGTAGGGTAGAAATCCATTATGCCCAATCCAGAGGGGATTTTCAAATAGTTCCCTTTGTCTCTTTTCTGGATCTTCTTGAAGCTGCTTAATTTTAATGCGTACTATGCCTGATTTATTGGCATAAAAGCAGCATCGTTCCCCTAAGGCTAAGCAAATACCTCCCTGGTTAGCTGTCAGCAAATCTAAGCCCCGTCTGTTTTGAAGGAACACTTCTGCCAGGGAATTTATTTGGTCCTGCAAATCTTTAAAGGTTTCTGATAAAGTTTGTACATAATTTATAAGTTGTTGAGACAGGCGATGGTAAGAGTGAATAGCCGTGCCTAAGCCACTGTACCTGTGCCCACAGCAGCTGTTATTCCAAGGCTGGCAATGAGTGGTAAAGCCTGTATTGCCCACCTATGTCTTTTGACTAAAGTGTCTAGGCTAGAAATTGGTAGAGGTTCATCTCCTGGGACAATAGTTATATCAGGGAGTAATAAAGCAAGAACACAACCAATGGTCCAATTCGCTGGAAGCGTGGGAAGGCCGAGTTTCCTCCACACATAAAAACTGTGCCATTGGAGGAACAAAGAGATGGGGTGGGTGAGGAATAATTTTATACTGTTGAGCAATTTCCAAAGGAAGTAAGTCGAACATCAGTATCATAGGTATTATTCTGCATCGCGCCTAAAAGAAATAATGTAAAAGTGCCTATAGGCTGTACTTTAAAGGGAAATCCGGGTTGGCATGTATTATCATTGTCCATGATAGAATTAATAGGAACTGCCATAGGCATGATTGCCCCTGCTGTCATGCAGAGCCAGCAATCACCAGCAAGGGTGGGGTTCGAATTATTAAGCTAGGAGAATGTAGTTTGCAAAATATCTAATGTATTGGTATCTAAACCTGGGAACTGGGATTTAGGCTACATTAAGGGATGATATGTGAGCTCAGGGATTTGGGGTTTCAAAAGTTTGATTATCTGAGGATGCTTGACAGAATAAGTGGGTCCTCCACCATCAGAGACCCCTGTAGGGGCCTTAATGGGCCAGTAGGAACCTTTTCCGACAGTGCCTTGGCACCCAGCTGACTGTAGCTTGGTGTATTTGCCATCTCCTCCATGGTCAAAGAGAATGGGGGTATAATGAATAGTGGTCCCCCTGCTGCATGAGTTTTAGTTAGGGAGGCTTCAAAAAATTGTTCTCCCTGTTTATTAACACAAAGTGAACCCGACACATTACAAGAGACATGCATCGCCTGGGTATGCGTACAAGTTGCAGAACAATTTTGGAGAGCTTTACTTGTACTAGGGGGAATAATCTTTGGCTTGTTAACACATACCCATTTAGGCTGATGAACTCCTCCGAGATTATGGTCAACCTTGGCACGGAGGTAAGTCACCTTAGTCATGCAGTCAGCCGTCTGGGTCCAACTAGTGGGAGCCTCAGTCCAAAATCCTCCTTTGCATTCACGGGGGGGGGGCAAAAAGGTACTCCATGATGTTGGAAATTGGAGGTCCAAGGTCTCCGTGTTCAAACCTGTTCAGCAGAAGTGCCTTAAGCAGGATCCTCACACAGATTTTTGGCTGTATCTGAAATGGAGGAAAATTTGTCCTCAGGGGGAGGGCCTCCGTCCCTGGGTTGAGGTAAGTAATTTACCTGTTTAACCAGGCATTCTGGTAACCATCTTGGGGATGCTTGCTCTTGGTCCAAAACACAAGCTGAGCCTCATCCCCTGATGAGGATAGGATCTGGGCGTTTTCATTTATTTGTAATGGGATTGCACCACATAACAGGCGAGCGAACAGAATTGGACGAAGGATGCCAGTGTCTGTCTGTGGCCAAATGGCCTTCACTGTCTAAGGTAAGAAAAATAAGGGCAAATAATGCATGGTTAAGGCGATCCCTGGGAGTGGTAAATACAAGGGCGGAAGCCTTAAGACGGGATAGCCAAGTCTTTAAGCTAAGCTGGGCAAGTTCCACATGCCTTGGCCCTGAGAGTTGTATGGAATTTCAGTAGTATGACAAAATTGCAAGGTAGCACAAAACTGTTTAAACTTGGCACTGGTATATGCAGGACATTTATCTTTTTTAATATGTATTGGTTTACCCATTACAAAAAAGGCTGAAACAAGATGAGAAAGGACATCTTTGGTAGCCTCTCCAGAATGTGGTGATGCAAAACTAAAGCCGCTGAAGGTATCTATAGAAACGTATATATATTTGGTTTTTCAAAATTCAGGAAAATGAATAACATCCATTTGCTAAACCTGATTGGGCTGTAATCCTCGGGGGTTAACTCCCAAGTGTTGAATGGGGAGGGAGACAGTGCAACCAGGGCATGCTTTTACTATTTCTCATGCATGTTGCCTGGTAATTTTCCAAAGTAATCGATGGCTCTGGGAATTTAGATGGTGAAGATTTTGTAACTCCATGGCCTTTTGAATGGAGCCAACAAAAATTGGAAAGATGGAACGTGTTGCTGCATCAGCTTGGGCATTACCTTGTGTTAGAGGGCTCAGAAGGTCAGAGTGTGTCATGATGTGTCCTAAGGAAAATGCATGTTTTCTGGCCTGAATTAGCTGCTGAAGCTGGTGAAACAGAAAGGGGGAATTGGAAGAAGCCATAATGGTTGGTGAAATCTCCAGCAGGGGCACAGAAAGAGCAACGTAGGCACTGTCTGTATAAATATTAACAAGATTACCAAAAACACTTTATGAAAACTTGTGTTATGGTGAACAATTCCACAAACTGAGCTGACTGATAGACAGTATCAAAGGTGGTAGGCTTGTTATTGACAACAAAGACTGCACGGCCATTACTGAAACCATCTGTAAAGACAGTAAGTTCTTGAGGAATGGGAGCCTTTTGAGTAATTTTGGGAAAAATAAATGAATGTAACTGGACAAAATTTAAAACGGGGTCATTGGGGATGTGGTTATGAATTGTTCCCAAAAAGCCTGATAGGGCAATACCCCATTGATCCATGTCTCTAGTAAAAATTGTAGTAAGGGTTTGGTCCTTAGTATATGGAATTAAAATATTATCAGGGTCTTTGCCAAAATGTTGTCGAGAAAGCAAACGACCTTCAAAAATAAGAGAAGCTACCTGAGCAAGATAAACAGTAATAACCTTGGAGGATGTGGTGGATACAAGGACCAAAAGCAAGGGGCAGCCTTTATTTTTAAAATGTGGATCTCGCTGCCAAAATATTCCTGTGGGTGTATGAGGAGTGTGGAAAATAACCAGAACCAGAGGAAGGTTATAAGAAATTTGTGTAACAAACTTTTGGGCAATGGCTTCTGTGGCTTGGTTTAATGCATGTCATGCCTCGGGAGTAAGCTTTTGAGGGGAGGAGGGGTGGGAATCACCT
The DNA here is from genome assembly GCF_048772815.1 of Callospermophilus lateralis. Classification (NCBI taxonomy): domain Eukaryota; kingdom Metazoa; phylum Chordata; class Mammalia; order Rodentia; family Sciuridae; genus Callospermophilus; species Callospermophilus lateralis. The sequence goes on along the minus strand of NW_027511991.1, from coordinate 126,724 downwards.
ATCAAAATATCATTAAGGGGCAAAAGTACACAAGTGGGTAATTTTAAATATGTTCCTAGCAATTGAATATCCCCCAGTAATATTTGAAAATCATTAAGTGTGTGAAGATGGTAAACACATAGTTGTATTTTAGGAATTTGGATCTGATTATCTTGAAGTTTAAGGCCCAAATAGGTATAAGGGTCCTGTGTTTGAAACTTATCTGGAGCTATCTGTAGTCCCAAGGTAGTGAGGTTTTGTAAAAGTCCAAGTAACAATTATTAAGGTCATGGGTATTAGGTGCAGCAATTAACAAATCATCCATATAATGTAAAATATAATTTTGTGCTCATCGCTCTCTCACAGGGTCTACTGCTTGAGCAACGTGTTTTTGGCAAAGACTAGAGCTGTTGGCCATACCTTGGGGAAGAACCTTCCATTGAAATCTCTGCATAGGGCCCTGAAAATTAATGTGAGGGAGACTAAAGGCAAAATAGGGTCTATCCTCAGGATGTAAAAAGATGGTAAAAAAGCAATCTTTTAAGTCAATAACCATTTTACAATAGTTTTTTGGAATCGCCACTGGTGTGGGAATGCCTGGCTGTAGTGCTCCCATCGGGCGCATAACTTTATTAATGGCACACAAATATTGTAAAAGGCACCACTTGCCTGATTTTTTCTTGATAATAAAAATATGAGTAATCCATGATGAGGTTGAGGGCTTTACATGGCCGGCTGCAAGCTGTTCCTGCACTAACGTGGAGGCAGCCTCCAATTTTTCTTGGGTAAGGGGCCACTGATCCACCAACACAGGAGTCTGAGTCTCCCAAATAATTTTATCTGCATGGGGTACAGGAGGGTCAGGGACTGACACTAAAAATCTGAATACACAAGTCCACATGTATTTGTTTTTGTATGGGTTGTATAGCCTCCACCAGTCCTTGTTTCAGTATCCCCAGGCCTGTACCAGGAACAAAATTCATAGGAAGCATTTGATGAGTCACCATGGAATTGGGACTGGCGAGAATAACTTCCAATAACTCAAAATATCTCCTCCCTATACGTTAACAGGGAGGTCAGAATCAACGAAAGGAGTGACAGTTGACTTATTACCATCTTTATAAGTGCAGCTAATAGACCTAGAGCTGACCAGAGGATTTTTTTATTTTCCTATCCCTTTAAGGTCAGTCAAGGATGGAGTGAGGGGCTAACCTGATGGCTTGTATTTTTGAGAAATAATTGTGGCATCAGCTCCAATATCTAGAACTCCTTGGAATTCCTTTCCTTCAGTAAGTAAGGTAAGGGTGGGTCTATTGTGAGAAATGGGCTGAACCCAATACACATCAGAGAAGCCCAAGAAGGCAGTCCCCCGAGGTAGGTTTGGGTTTTGGAAATGCCTCCTGAATCCAAGGGAAGGAGAATTAATTGTGCAAGTCTTGTTCCTGCTGGGATGGCGGCAACTCCATTAATAGCAGTGGCCAGTATTTTTATTTCTCCAGTGAAATCATTATCATTAATGCCAACGAAGACCTGAACACCTTGTATGGTAGTGGAGGCTCTTCCAAGATTAAGGGCACATGTATGAGATGGAGGGGGACCCATAATTTCATTGGGTATTATCTGGGGCCCTTGCATTGGGTCTAATATTGTATTTGTGGCAGCACAGAGGTCCAATTTTGTGCTGCCTGGGGTGGCTAGTTGGAGGGAGGCAATTGTGGAGAAGGATTTTGTGGTAGGTTGGGAGTTTAGGAGGGAACAAACTTTATTGCTCCTGTGTTTGTCGTGGGGGATGTTGTGGCCGGGGGCTGGCCCCGCAGGGAGTTTCCCGAGAAGTAGGAAGAAATAGGCTGTGTGAGGGCATTTGTCTTAGATCTACACTCACTGGCCCAGTGATGACCTTTACCACTTCTATGGAAAAGGGTAGCTGGGGGCGGTTAAGCCCCAGTTTGAGGAGACGCTATTCCTAGGCTTTGTTTGCCTGTGGGACACTCACATGCAAAATGGCCAGGTTGTTTACAAGTAAAGCAAGTACGTGAGCCAGGATTGTGAAAGGCCTTGGTAAAGGCGGTCCCTAAAGCCAGACCCATGGCATGGGCTGCACCCACGTCTGCACAGAGTCTAATAACTTCAGAAAGTTTCCCTTTATCCTTATGTGGTTGAAGAACATTCTGACATGCTGGGTTAGCATTTTCAAAGGCAAGATGTTTTACATAGGTGCTTTCACCTTCGCTTGGTAAATCCTATAGGCTGTGGCACGGTCCTGAGAGGTCGCGGGTGTTCTGAATGGTAGAGAGCTGCTTCCTTCTCCAAGATAGCGTCCTCCCCAGGGGTCAATGTGTCTCTGGGATTTAAAACTGGATAAAGGTGGTTTTTAATCATTGGAGCCTTATTAATTAGGGTCGTATTTTGAGGGGGACCAGGAAGGTTCTCAGGGTCCTGGGAAGACTGAGAAGGTTCTATGTCTATACTAATGATGGGCATGCAGAGGGGGGACGAGAGGTCTTTTGCATAATCTCTTCCCCAATCCTGACAAGTTGTAAGGTACCATTGTCAAAGCGAAAACTTTTAAGAATTTCATTAATTAAGTTCCAGTAAGAAAAGGTGGGAACTGGCATTTTTTTCTGGGCCAAATGATTCATAATAATCTTTTAAACAGTCTCCTACTCTAAGCCATTTTTGCCATCAATGGTCCCTTCAAGAGGAAACCATGGACACAATTCTTCTATGTATGAAAAGAAAAATTTTAAGTCCTTTTTCTTAACATGTGCCCCTCATGTCTTGAAGGACTCCTTGAGGCCTGAAATAAACAAATCATGTGACGATACTGCTTGTCACATGGTGCGTCACTCACCGTGCATCATCCCCACCTTCCTCCTGGATATGTCTCCGGGTGGTGTCTGCTGAGGCGATCGTGAGCTCCTCTTGACCAAGTCTTCCAGGAGGAAGGGGTTCCCCCTCAGTCAAAGGCTTGAGCCCCAGTCGGTGGGTGCCAGATGTCCCGGCCGGCAGGACACATCAACGTGGTCAGCGAACCTAGATGGGGAGGAATGAAGGGACAAGAGGCATGAGAGATGAGAGCAACACAGGAGTTCTGATCAAGCTGCAAAATTTTATTGTTCACACATGGGTATTAATATGCTGGATATGGGAAAGCTCTATTATCAGCAGTTCCTGGATGTCTTCACAAGGTGAGATAACTTCAGGATGTTTCTGGAAGAAAGATGGCCACAGGATGTCTCAGGGACATATATGGCTACAGGATGTGTTCCAGACAGGATGTCTCCTGGGGGCTGTTTCTTGTAAGTGTCAGGCTGTTCTTTGAAGAAGAATTCCTTCTACCCCTGACAGTCAGGGATTCAGTATTTCGAATGGAAAATTCGAAAATGAATCCAATGTGTAGGCAAATATGTGCTACCCAAAAATCTTCCCACTCTCATTCAGAACAATGCCTTGACATTTCCTTCACTCCAAGTAAGACATAATTAGAGGAGAAGAGTTAGAAATCTGTGAATACATATCGGTAATGGAAAATGCTCAGGAGTTCACAACCTTCGAGGTTGTAGAGGAGTTTCCAAAAGTAAAGGACAGGGTAAAAACTCCAAAAACATGGAGCTCTGCTGGCCTAAAGACTTCTTGAGAAACTGCCTCTGAGATTGGGCACCTGAAATATATGTTGATGACAGGAGCTTTAGCTTCCTTTGTAGTGAGACCATCAAAGCTGGGTCTGCATCTATATGACCTGGAGGACATGGTTTCTTTTTTTCCTATGAACATGAAGCAGTAGGGCTGAATTCTCTCTTTATAGGTAAACTGTTGCCACTGGGCGCTAAGTGTCTTGCAGTGTGGACTGTGAAGCCATTTGGTCATCCTCCACTTTTCGTGGTGTTTCTTGCAGCTGCACTGGGAGTTTGGTATTTGCTTCACAAAATACGAGAAGTTCAACTGGGACACAGTGATGGAGGGAGTTCTGTCATGTGTGGTGGGTAAGGGTCTGCAGGAGAATGCACCAACCTGGCTTATATCCCACATAGCTTGCCCCCTTGACCACAGCAATCTGATTCTAAACATTGCCCTTCAACCTGTCCATATAACAAGATGCCTTTACATACAAGGGTATGGGGGCTGCACTATATCAGTCACAAGGCATTTGAAAGCCAATGGCATATCCACATCAGCCCACCACAGATGTTTTAACACACTCCTGCACACCACTGCTCTAGGCCGACTACTCATCAGGCTCCAAGTTACTGGCATCTCTGTTCTACACCATTTTCATGAAACCCAGTCAATCAAGGCACTGTCTGGTACATTCATGATCAGTAATAGGACACCTAAAGGTTCTCCAGTGCCACCAGGTGATGGGAATTTCCAAACTTTAATGATATTTATCTAGGCATTTTTCATGGATGAAGTTGAAGGCACTGTGGGTTTCAATTTATTCAGGAACCATTAAATGGAGAAGAAGCTCATTTCAATGAAAGCTCTGGAGAATTCTAACAGGCAAGGCTTCCCAAAGACAGGCTAAAAGGTCACATTAAGCCAGGCATTTGAGGTCTACAATGTGAGGTCCATGTGTGTTTTGACTTGCAACGATGGCTGCCAAGTTTTAAGAATAAAATCATGTGATGTCCTTCCTGAGATTTCCAGTGCTCTTCGGAAAGCCTCCCTGGGCCTAGATCTCAGTTTCCAAGGGCGACTCTCATGCGTGGCCTCCTAAAATCCCAACACAATACATAGCAATACTTCTTTGAGGTCAGTTCCAGAACTCAGTCTCTAAGGGGAATCACATAAGGGTTCAAGCCCAGGTGGACATAGCCATGTCTTCCAACGGCCACAAAAATGACCACAATTAAAACCAAAACACTCCCACATGACACACCTGATGCAAAGACCTTCCTGACTTTCAGGGCAAGAGAAGAATCGGTAAGCAAAATGTCCAAAGCAGAGTTTTTCCAATGAGGCATTCCTGGTCTCACTGATATCTGAGCTTTCTGAGATGCTCGCCATTCCCTTCAGCTATCCAGTACATGGCCATGTCACAGAGATTTGAGGTGGTACATATATTTGACACAAAACTATGAGCCTATTCTGGAGAGTGCACACAATTCAGGAAGAAAACAGGAACTTAAGAAGTTAGCAGGTGTTCCCCATCGATAAGTCATGCCACAGTCCATTCATGAATTGTGCAGGATGAAAGCTGAGAAGCTTTCTACTAGACAGGACTCACCAATTGATGCATTTTCTTTTCTAATGTCTACAACCAGGGACACAGTGGTATAAACAGACATAGAAACACTCGCCTTGTCAAATGACTTACTAGAAACACTTCCCTCCAAACCAAACAAACCGCCATTCCTACCTATTCTCAGAATATGAGACAAAACCACAAACCCACACCCACACCCACAAAGACACCTCCTTCCCCCATGTAGGTCTGTGACTATCCGGAGTGTCCTCTGACTGGTGGGCCATACTATGTTCCAATGAAATGGCCTGTCCTGTCTCAGATCTGGTCTCCTTGGCCAACTCTGTGAAGTTGTCAGGAGCCAGCAGTGAGCCACTACCTACTTTCTCAGGAAAAGCCCCTCTTCAGAGCTTTCCTGGTTTTGGCCGTCCTCACACCAGTAGGTAGCAAGAATGACTGACTCTGTCCTTGGTAAGTCCAAACAAGTGAGACCACTAAGACTGGGACTGCCTCTTGGTGCCTGGCTTCTTGGATACCAAGTTCAGAGAGTTCCATCAACAAAGAAGTGAGGTGAGGTCACTTCCTTAAGGAACTGAATCAGATCACTGCCTTGGTAACCACTTTGTCCTAACAGTTGCTTCCAAGACTACCATGAGATGGAGGCTGCCCCTACTTTCTGTGACACTTTCACAAGGTAGAATGGTATATCAACCATAGGCACCTAGGAACAGCTCTCCACACCAACCTGGTTTGGTCCATCTTCTCTACATTAAGAAGAGAGAGGCTGATTCATAAACAACCCTTCATCCTGACCAGGTTGTTTTCCATGGAAGCTGACTTTTGCTCTCTCAGGTCGTTCATAGTTGTCTACATCTTCTCCAGGGATCATTTCTGCATGGACCTTGAGGTTCTCAGGAGGTGGAAGATCCCCTACATTCCTGTATTGTAAGACCAACTCTGTCCCTGCTCTTCTGTAAAGTTAGATTGAGGGAACAGTGTATGGTTAGGGTTAATAATATGTTCAATTTGAATTAGGAATCATTCTGCTGGATGAATAATGGTACTGGGAACCTGCGACATTTATAAGTATATATAGGTGAAATATATGTATGAAAACAGAAATCTAAGTAAGATTTGAAGCGCAGAATGGGGATGGGCCCTTGATTGTGATACTTAGCGTTGAATTATGTTCTGCACAGATGTCTGAGATAGATCGATATACAATGGCATTAGACCCTGTACCTTGGATTATTGAATGTATAAGAGAACATCCAGTCAAAAAGGGATAATGGGTAGGATTAGGAAGATAGTCAGTAGGTTTAAGAAGAAGAGTGAGTATAGGATTTGGAACAAAAGTTCCTTAGCAATAGGGTTTGGATTAGAGTGTGAATGTAAGTGTCAGCACAATTGAAGAGTCAGTCACAATGATGAACTGCGGAAAGTATGTAGGAAAGCTGATATAAATAGAGACATTATGAAATCAGGAAAAGTATAAAGTGAGAGATAGGATTAGATATTTTCAACAGGGTTGAGTTTGAATATATAATCTTAGCAAGAAACAAATATGTTGTCACAAATAGTATTGAATTTTGAGAGCATTAGCCAAACTTGATATGGATGGTTTTAGTAATCCATGTTCACTTTACATTTAGGCTTTCGTGCAAACATAAGTGTGACCATTTCTTTTTGTGTCCAGAATATTACTCTGATAAAATGTATATGTAGATCAGATGACATGAGTATTTCTTCCACCATTACTGGGAGCAAAATTTTGAAGACGTATAAATTAGTATTGGGTTTACAAAGAGGTGTACTCTGTGTCTATGAATATAGAGACAATGCATGAATAGACAATAGTGTGAATAAATAATATAACTGGTTCCACTTTAAATAATGGATTGATTTGATATCTGAAAATATATAAGAAATCTTATATTGATATACAATCATTCATTCCAACCAGTTATACATCTAATAGTAATATTAGGGTTATACTTTATCATGAAGGGTGTGTGAGTTTTGCTTCAAATTTGATTATGGAAATCGAAAATAATATGTTTGGAATGAAGTCTCATGAAAAAACCAGCCAAGAAACATGGAGGATTACATGTGTTCTAAAGCAGAAAATGATTGAAAGTGAAACAAATGCCTATAATTTTGCTAACGTATGGATGAAATATATATCCTATAATGTGCATAAACTGAAGAAATTGTAACATACCAGTGGTGAATAAAAATGAACATCAAAATACACATCATGTCCCATAGGAATCTACTTGCATTGATGACAAACTGGATCAATTATTGTAGAAATATTAGGATTTGTATCCACCATTCACTGAAGTTATTTTTCATTTCTAGGAAAAAATATGTATTTCAGGTGGATGAATATTTCCGTGAATAATCTTGTGAATTGTTAACTCTAAATCCACATACATGAATATGAATGAATTTAGGGAGTGTATAATAAGACACATATATTTTATATTTTAAAAAAATTTAGTGTGTGTGTGTGTATATATATATATATATATATATATATATATACACACACACACACACACACACACACACACAGAGACATTAAAAATTAGTAATACATATGCCAATCGAAATTCACCATGAAATATATATCATCCACAGATCCAAAAATATTCATTTTACTGAACATGGATTTATGTATAATGTTGTTCAACTAGGAAGCTCACCCATAGTTTGAAATTTCAGTTTCAACAGCGTTTAGGCGGAGTGATCTATTCTCACAATTTCTATCTGCCAAGTCAGCCACCTCACAAGAGTGTACCTGTGGTACCAGGTAGAATTCTATATGTGCATATAAAAATACATGTGCTGAATAGGCTACAGAGAAAGGGAGAGAGGAATTCACATATTTGTTTACTTTAAGTACCCATGGAACTATTTCAATTAAAAATTAACTTGAATTATAACACCTACACTTTATCATGCAAAAGCCAAGTCTAACTATACACCATGCCTCCTCTGAAATGCTTGCATTTCTATTCTGTTTGGGTTATTTTACTCCATCATATTAGGATTAGTAGTAAGAGTCTATTAGGGTATGGGTTAGTGTCAGTTATTCAGTATTTCAAATGGAAAATAGGAAAATAAATCCAATGTGTATGCAAATATGTGCTACAAAAAATTCCCACTATCATCCAGAACAATGCCTTGACAATATCTTCGCCCCTAGTAAGACACAATTAGAGAAGAAGAGTTAGAAAATCTGTGAATACATACCTGGAATGGAAAATGTTCAGGAGTTCACAACCTTGGAGGTGGTAGAGGAGTTTCCAAAAGTAAGGGACAGTGTAAACACTCCACAAACATGGAGCTATGCTGGCATTAAGACTTCTTGAGAAACTGCCTCTGAGGTTGGACACTTGAAAAATATGTTGTTGTCAGGAGCTTTAGCTCCCTGTGTACGGAGACCATCAAAGCTGGGTCTGCATCTATGTGACCTGGAGGATATGGTTTCTTATTTTCTAATGAACATGAGGAAGCAGTGATGAATTCTCTCTTTGTAGATAAACTGTGGCCACTGGGGGCTAAGTGTCTCCCTGTGTGGACTTTGAAGCCATTTGGTCATTCTCCAATTTTCGTGGTGTTTCTTGCTGCTGCACTGGGTGTTTTGTATTTGCTTCACAACATACAAGGATTTTAAATGGGTCACAGTGCTGGTGGGAGTCCTGTAAGGTGTGGTGGGTCAGGGACTTCAGGAGAATGCACCAACCAGGCTTCTATCCCACATTTCTTGCTCCCTTGACCATAGCAACCTGATTCTGAACATTGCCCTGAAACCTGTCCATATAACCAGATGCCTTTTCATATAATTTTCTGCTGGCTGCACCAAGTCAGTCACAAGCCATTTGGAAGCCAATGACACACCCACATGGCCACACCGCAAATATGTTATCAGACAACTGCACACCACTGCTCTAGGCCCACTACTCAGCAGGCTCCAACTTACTGGCATCTGTGTTCCACACCATTTTCAAGAACTCCAGTCAATCAAGGCACTGTCTGGTACACTCATGAGCAGCAATAGGACATCCAATGGTTCTCCAGTGCCACCTGGTCATTGGGAATTTCAAAAATTTCATGGTATTTATCTATCCATTGTTCAAGAATGAAGTTGGAGGCACTTTGGGGTTTTCATTCATCCAAGAACCATTAAATGGTGAGGAAGCTCATTTCAATGAAAGCTCTGGAGAACTCTCACAGGCAAGGCTTTCCAAAGAGTGGTCAAAATGTCATATGCAGACAGGCCCATTGAGGTCTAAAATGTGAGGTCCATGTGTGTTTTGACTCTTAACTATGGCTGCCAAGTCTTTCAGAATAAAATCATGTGATATCCTGGTTGAGATTCTCAGTGCTCTGTGGAAAGCCACCCAGGGCCCAATCTCAGGTTTCAAGGGTGACTGTCATGCGTGGCCTCCTACAATCCCAACACAATTAATGGCAATACTTCTCTGAGGTCAGTTCCAGAACTCAGTCTCGAAGGAGAATCACACCCGAGTTCAAGCCCATGTGGACCCAGTCATCTCTTCCAACCGCCACACAAATGACCACAATTGAAACCAAAACATTCCCACATGACCCTCATCTTCTTCCATATAGACACTCATCATAAACTCTTGCTGGAGGTTTCCATGAGGAGCGCAGCCCAAGGCAATGTCCAAAATATGCACCCTTGCCCGTCATTTGCCTAAAATGAGGGTGGCCTTGACACCCTTCCTGTGAACCAGGAGTGATCAAATAGGCCTGCCTTTAATACTGCTCTGCTTCTCCAATTTGAGGCCAACTGACTGTCAGGTATAGATTCTTTATGTGATTTGGCATCATGGGAGAACCCAAGCACTTCTGCAGGAGTTCAAAGAACTCATTTGACCCAGAGGATCCTATTCTCACTTGATGGAGGTTAGGAACCTAACAGAGGAAGGCAAGAAACTTCATCCACAATGACTGATATTTTTACCATTTTCGTTTTCAATACACACATGGGAACTTTCTTTATATCCATCAGGTGCTGAGAATCTAATCCATAGCCTGACCCAGAGGCAAGCAGCTGATTCAGACACATCCCTTTCGAAAGCAATTAAGCAAAGCACCACAGGTGATGACCATTCATTTGCATTTAAAAACTGTTTACTTCAGGCTTCAAAAAGGAGTGGCCTGAGGTAAGGACCTTCCTGACATTCAGGGCAACAGAAAAATAGGTAAGCAGAAGGCCCAAAACAGTATTTCTCCACTGAGACTTTCCTGGTCACACTGATATCTGAGTTTCCTGAGATGCTCGCCATTCCATTCAGCTATCCAGTACATGGCCATGTCACAGAGCTTGGAGGTGTTACATATCTTGGACACAAAACCATGAGCCTATTCTGGGTAGTGGCCAAAATTTAGGAAGAAAACAGGAACTTAGGAAGATAGTAGGGGTTGCCCATCCATAAAGCAACCTGCAGTCCAGTCATAAATTGGGTAGGATGAATGATGGAAAACTTTCTTCTAGACAGGACATATCCATTGATGCATTCTCTTTTCTTATGTCTACAACCACGGACACAGTGAGATACACAGATATAGAAACACTCACCTTGTCAAACGACTTTTTAGAAGCAGTCCACTCCAAACCAAACAAATCGCCTTTCCTACCTATTCTCAGAACATGAGACAAAACCACAAACTCACACCCACACCCACAAAGGCACTTCCTTCCCCCAATATGTCTGTGACAATCCGGAGTGTCCTCTGACTGTGGACCATATTGTTACCCTGAACTGGCCTGCCCTGTCTCAGATCTGGTCTCCGTGGCCAAATCTGTGAAGTTGTCAGGAGCCAGCGATGACCAACTACCTGTTTTCTTAGGAAAGGACCCTCTTCAGAGCTGTCCTGGCATTTGGCCATTCTCACATCAGTAGGTACCAAAAAAGACTCTCTCTGCCCTTGGTAAAACCAAACATGTGATCCCACTAGGACTGTTACTGGGACTGGCTCTGGATGCCTGGCTTCCTGAATCCCAAGTTCAGAGAGTTCCATCACCAAGTAAGTTAGGTGAAGTCACTTTCTTCATGAAATGAATGAGGTCACTGCCTTGGCAACCACTTTGTCCTAACAGTTGCTGCCAAGGGTCTCATGAGATGGAGGCTGTTCCTACTTTCTGTGACACTGTCACAAGTTAGAATGGTATATCAACCATATGCACCGGGGAACTTCTCTCCATACAGGCCTGCTTTGGTCCATCTTCTCTACATTAAGAAGAGAGAGGCTGATTCAGACACATCCTTTCATCCTGTCCAGGTTCTTTACCATGTCAGAAGACTTTTGCTCTCTTTGGTACTACATAGCTGCCTACAGCTTCTCCAAGGATCATTTCTGCATTGACCTTTGAGGTTCTCAGCAGGTGGAAGATCCCCTACATTCCTGTATTGTAAGACCAACTCTATCCCTGCTCCTCTGTAAAGGTAGATTGAGGGAACAGCGTATGGTTAGGGTTAATAACAGGTTCGAATTCGGTTGGGAATCATTCTGCGGGATGAATAATGTTATTGGGACCCTGCGAAATTTAAAAGAATATATAGGTGAAATATAAGTTTGAAAACCCAAATCTATGTAAGTTTTGAAGCCCAGAAGTGTATTGGGCCCTTGGGTAGGATACTTAGCTTTGAATTATGTTCTGCACAGATGTCTCTGATTAATCGCTATACAATGGCATAGGACCTTTACCTTGGATGATTGAATGTCGAAGAGAACATGCAGTCAAAAAGGGATAGTCGATAGGATTAGGAAGATAGTCAGTAGGTTTAGAAAGAAGAGTGAGTATAGGATTTGGACAAAAACTTTTTTAGCAATAGGGTTTCGGGTAGAGAGTGAATGTAAATGTCAGCACATGTGAAGAGTCATTCACAATGATGAACTGGGGAAAATATGTAGGAAAGTAAATATCAATTGAGACAAAAGGAAATCAGGCAAAGTATAATGTGAGTTATAGGATTAGACATTTTCAACAGGGTTGAGGTTGAATATATAATCTTAGCAAGAAACAAATATGTAGTCACCAATTGGATTGACATTTGAGAGCATTAGGCAACCTGGACATGGATGTTATTACTAATCCATGCTCACTTTCCATTTAGGCTTTGGTACAATCATAAGTGTGATCTTTGCATTTTGTGTCCATAATATTACTGTGATAAAATATATATGTAGATCAGGTGACATGAGTATATCTTCCACCATTTCTGGGAGCAATATTTTGAAGACTTATAAATTAGTATTGGGGGTACAAACAGGTGTACCCTGTTTCTATGAATATACAGATAATGCATGAATGGAACATACTCTGAATAAAACATATACTCATTCCACTATAAATAATGGATTGAATTGATATCTGAAAAAATACAGGAAATCAAATATTAATATACAGACATTCATTACAACCAGTTATACATCAATGATAATATTAGTATTAGGATTTTCATGAAGAGTGTGTGAGTTTTGCTTCAAAATTGATTATGGAAATCGAAAATAATGTGTTTGGAAAGAAGTCTCATGAAAAGAGCAGTAAAGAAACATGGAGGAATACATGTTTTCAGAAGCAGGAAGTGATTGAAAGTGAAACAAATTCCTATATATTTTTGAACTTTTGGATGAAATATATATATTATGATGTGCATAAACTGAAGAAATAATAATGTCCCACTGTTGAATAAATATGAACGTCAAAATACGTATCATGTCCATAGGAATCTACTTGCATTGATGTTAAACTGGGTTAGTTACTGTAGAAATATTAGGATTTGTATACACCATTCACTGAAGTTAGTTGTCAGTACTAGGAAACAAATATGAATTTCAGGTGAATGAATAGTTTGGAAAATAATCTTGTGAAAAGTTGATTATAAATCCACATAAATGAATATGAATGAATTTAGGGCATGTATAATAAGTCACATATATTACATATTTTGAAATATCTGGAGAGTATATATATATATATATATACATATATATATATATATATATATATATATATATATAGAGAGAGAGAGAGAGAGAGAGAGAGAGAGAGACAGAGAGAGAGACATTAAAAACTAACAATATATATGCCAATCAAAATCCATCATGAAATATATATCATCCACAGATCCAAAAATATTCATTATACTGAACATGGATTTATGTATAATGTTGTTCAACTAGAAAGTTCACCCATAGTTTGAAATTTCAGTTCCAATAGCATTTACGAGGAGTGATCTCTTCTCACAATTTGTATCTGCCAAGTCAACCACCTCACAAGAATGTACGTGTGGTACCAGGTAGAATTCTATATGTGCATATAAAAATACATGTGCTTAATAGGCTACAGAGAAAGGGAGAAAGGAATTCACATATTTGTTAACTTTAAAAACACATGGAGAACTATTTCAAAAAAAATTTGCAAGATTTATAACTCCTACCCTATATTATGCAAAAGGCAAGTCCAAGTATACACCTTGCCTCCTCTGAACTGCTTGTACTTCTTTTCTGTTTTTGTTATTTTTCTCCATCATATTAGGATTAGTAGTCAGAGTCTAGTTTGGAATTGGTTAGGGTTAGAGATTCAGTGTTTTAAAGGGAAATTGAAAAATGAATCCAATGTCTATGCAAATATGTGCTACCCCAAAATCTTCCCAGTCTCATCCCGAACAATGCCTTGACATTATCTTTTACCAAAGTAAGATACAGTTAGAGGAGACGAGTTAGAAAATCTGTGAATACATATCTGGAATGGAATTTACTCAGGAGTTCACAACCTTGGAGGTGGTAGCAGAGTTCAAAATAGTAAGGCAAAAGGTAAACACTCCTCAAACATGGAGCTCTGCTGGCCTAAAAAATTCTTGAGAAACTGCCTCTGAGGTTGGGCACTTGAAATACATGTTGTTTTCAGGAGATTTAGTTCTTTTATAGAGAGACCATCAAAGCTGGTTCTGCATATATGTGACCTGTAAGACATGGTTTCTTATTTTTCATTGAACATGTGGCAGCAGTGCTGAATTATTTTTTTGTAGCTAAACTGTGGACACTGGGGCTAAGTTTCTCCCTGTGCTAACTGGGAAGACATTTGTTCATCCTCCACTTTTAGTGGTGTTTCTTGCTGCTGCACTGGGAGTTTGGTATTTGCTTCACGAAATAAAGGAGGTCAATTGGGACACATTGTTGGAGGGAGTTCTGTCACGTGTGGTGGGTGAGGGTTTGCAGGAGAATGCAATAACCAGGCTTCTATCCCACATAGCTTTCCCCCTTGACCATAGCAACCTGATTCTGAACATTTCCCTGAAACCTCTCCATATAACAAGATGCCTTTACCTATTGGGTCTGTTGGCTGAAACCATATCAGTCACAAGCCATTTGGACGCCAATGGCAGTTCCACGTGGCCTCACCACAGATGTTTTGTCACACATCTGCTCACCACTGCTCTAGGCCCACTAATCAGCAGGCACCAACTAACTGGCATCTCTGTTCTACACCATTTTTATGAAACCCTGTCAATCAAGGCACTGTCTGGTATACTCATGATCAGCATCAGGACATCCAAAGGTTTTTCAGTGCCAACTGGTCATTGAAATTTCAAAAATTTCATGGTATTTATCTAGCCATTATTCAAGGAAGAAGTTGTAGTCACTGTGGGTTTCAATTCATTCAGGAACCATTAAATGTTAAGGAAGCTCATTTCAATGAAAGCTCTGGAGAACAATCACAGGCAAGGCATCCCAAATAGTGGCCAAAAGGTCACATGAAGCCAGGCCCATTGAGGTCTACAATGTGAGGTCCATGTGTGTTTTGACTCTCAACTATGGCTGAAAAGTTTTTCAGAATAAAATCATGTGATATCCTGGCTGAGATTCTCAGTGTTCTGTGGAAAGCCACCCTTGGCATAGATCTCAGTTTCCAAGGGCGACTCTCATGCTTGGCCTCCTAATATCCCCACACAATTCATGGCAATACTTCTCTGAGGTCAGTTCTACAACTCAGTCTCTAAGGAGTATTACACCAGAGTACAAGCCGAGGGGGACCCAGTCATCCCTTCCAACTGCCACACAAATTACCAAAATTAAAACCAAAACATTCCCACATGGCCCTCATCTTCTTCCACATAGACCCTCATTTTAACCTCTGGCTGGAGATTTCCATGAGGGGTGCAGCGCAAGAGAGTGTCCAAAATAAGCTCCCTTGGCCCTCATTTGCCTAAAGTCAGGGTGGCCTGGACACCATTCCTGTGAACCAGGAGTGATCAAATAGGCCTGCCATTACAACTACTCTGCTTCTCCAATTTGAGGCCTACTGACTGTGGGGTTTAGATTCTTTATGTGAAGTGGAATCATGAGAAAACCCAAGCACCTCTGCATGGCTTTGAAAAACTCATTTGACCCAAAGGATCCCTATACTCACTTGATGATTGTCTGCAACCTAATAGAGGAAGGAGAGAGACATCATCCACAATGACTGAATTTTGCCATTTTAGTTTTGGATGCACACATGGGATCTTTCTTTATATCCATCAGGTGCTGAAAATATAAGCCACAGCCTCACACAGGGCCAAGAGGCTGATTCAGACACATCCCATTCAAAGCAATTAAGCAAAGAGCCAAGGGTGATGCCCAATCATTTCCATATGAAAACTGTTTTTTTCATCCTTATCAAAGGGGTGGCCTGAGGCAAAGACCTTCCTGTCATTCAGTGAAACAGAAAAATAGGTAAGCAAAAGGCACAAAGCATGGTTTCTCCACTGAGACTTACCTGGTCACACTGATATCTGAGTTTTCTAAGAAGCTCGCCATTACCTTCAGCTATTCAGTACATGGCCATGTGACAGAGCTTGGGGTGGTACCTATCTTGGACACAAAACCATGAGACTATTCTGCAGATTGGTCAGAATTCAGGAAGAAATCTGAAACTTAGGAAGATAGTAGGTGTTGCCCATCGATAAGGCAACCTGCAGTGCAGTCATAAATTGGGCAGGATGAATGCTGGGAAGCTTTCTACTAGACAGGACACATTCATTGATGCATTCTCTTTTCTAATGTCTACAACCACGGACACAGTGTTATACACAGACATAGAAACACTTGCCTTGTCAAAAGACTATCTAGAAACAGTCCACTGCAAACCAGACATACCAGCTTTCATACCTATTCTAAGAAAGAAAATGAGACAAAACCACAAACTCACACCCACAAACACAAAGCACCTCCTTCCCCCAAGTAAGTCTCTGAATATCCAGAGTGTCCTCTGACTAGCGGGCCCTACTATGTTCACCCGAAATGGCCTGTACTGTGGCAGATCTGGTCTCCTTGGCCAACTCTGTGTAGTTGTTAGGAGCCAGCGGTGAGTCACTACCTACTTACTAAGGAAAGGCCCGTCTTCAGAGCTCTCCTGATATTTGGCCATCCTCACATCAGTAGGTACCAAGAAAGACAGAATCTGTCATTGGTAAAACAAAACAAGTGAGCCCACTGGTACTGGGACTGGGACTGGCTCTGGATGCCTGGCTTCCTGGATCCCAAGTTCAGAGAGTTCCATCACCAAAGAAGTAAGGTAGGTCACTTCCTTCAGGAACTGAATGAGGTCAATGCCTTGGCAAACACTTTGTCCTAATAGCTGCTTCCAAGGGTCCCATGAGATGGAGGCTGCCCCTACTTCCTGTGACACTGTCACAAGTTAGAATGGTATATCAACCATAGACACACGGGAACAGCTCTCCACACAGACCTTGTTTGGTCCATCTTCTCTACATTAAGAAGAAAGTGGCTGATTCAGACACACTCCTTCATCCTGACAAGGTTGTTTGCCATGGAAGATGACTTTTGCTCTCTCAGGTCCTTCATAGCTGCCTACCTCTTTTCCAGGGATCATGTCTGCATGGACCTTTGAGGTTCTCAGCAGGTGGAAGATCCCCTACATTCCTGTATTGTAAGACCAACTCTGTCCCTGCTCTTCTGTAAAGTTAGATTGAGGGAACAGTGTATGTTTAGGGTCAATAACATGTTGGATTTGGTTTAGGAATCATCCTGCAGAATGAATAATGGTATTTGAAACTGCGATATTTACTAGAATATATATGTGAAATATAAGTGTGAAACTAGAAATCTAGGTAACATTTGAAGCCCAGAAGGGCATTGGACCCTTGATTGTGATACTTAGAATAAAATTACATTCTGCACAGAGGTCTCAGATAGATCAATATACAATGGCATAAGACCTTGTACCTTGCTTGATTGAATGTAGAAGAGAATATCCAGTCAAAAAAGGATAGTCGGTAGGATTAGGAAGATAGTCGGTAGGTTTAGAAAAAGAATGAGTATAGGATTAGGAACAAACGTTTATTAGCAATAGGTTATCGATTAGAGTGTGAATGTAAATGTCAGCACATGTGAAGAGTCAGTCACAATGATGAACTGGGGAAAATATGTAGGAAACAGATAGAAATAGAGCCATAATGAAATCAGGCAATGTATAAAGTGAGGGATAGGATTAGACATTTTCAGTAGGGTTGAGTTTGAATATATAATCTTAAGAAGAAACAAATATGTAGTCACCAATAGGATTGATATTTGAGAGCATTAGGCAAGCTGGACATGGATGTTTTTAGTAATCCATGTTTACTTTCCTTTTAGGCTTTGGTACAAACATAAGTGTGAGCTTTGCATTTTGTGTTCCGAATATTTCTGTGATTAAATGTATAAGTAGATCAGGTGACATGAGTATTTCTTCCAACATTTCAGGGAGCAATATTTTGAAGACATATAAATTAGTATTGGGGGTATAAAGAAGTGTACACTGCGTCTATGAATATAGAGATAATGCATGAATAGACCATACTGTGAATAAATAATATAACTCGTTCCACTTTAAATAATGGATTGAATTTTTATCTGAAAATATATAAGAAATCCTATATCGTTATGCAATCATTAATTCCAACCAGTCATACATCTAATGGTAATATCAGAGTTATAATTCATCATAAAGTTTATGTGAGTTTTGCTTCAAAAGTGATTATGGAAATTGAAAGTAATGTGTCTTGAAAGAACTCTCATGAAAAGACCTGTCAAGAAACATGGAAGAATACATGTGTCCTGAAGCAGGAAGTGATTGAAAGTGAAACAAATTCCTGTAAATTTGCGAACTTGTGGGGAAATCTTAAGAGCCCCTCCCAGCTCTCCCTTGAGCGTGATAGCCAGACCGAGGGAATTAGGAGTGGCACGGGACTCGTGGTGCAGACCTCCAGGCCACCGCTCCCACCAGTGCTGAAAACTGAAGTCTCTTGCTCCAGCTTCTGGGGGCATGGCTTCCGGAGTGCAAGCAAATTCGCTGGGGGTTCTCAGGCCTAAGCTCTACAAACTTAGGGTCTGAGGGAGACAAACAGGGAGAGTGTTCCCAGGCGTTCATGAAAACAGGGCTCCTAGGAGCAGCAGACCTGGCATGTAGCCAGTATTGTGGTGAGTGTCACAGGTGAGTGGGGCCTGGCTTGAGGAAACACAAAAGAAGGCCCTAGGCACTCAGGATTGGACACCCACCCAGTCTGGGAGGAAGAGCTGCTGCACAGTGATTGGTTCCCACTTATTGAAAGGAGAAGCTTGGCCCAGTGGGCACAGCTCTACGTACTGGAAAAGAAGTTTATTGCAATCTATGACTGTATTTATTGTTATTATTATTATTTTAATTTGTTTTTTTTTTGTTTTTGTTTTTGGTTTTTTTTGTTTTCTTTTATTTTCATTTTTTTGTTGCTGTTCTTTAACTTTTAAAAAATGTTTTAAAATTTTTTATTTTATTTTATTTTTTTTTTCCGGTTCATGATGACCATCTGAGAACACAAATTTATTGCTTTTATTTTCCAAAATCCTCATAAAAGAACTTAAACACTATAAAAATAATCACACGGTATTACCATAAAACAACAAATGAAAGGGAAAAAACGTATTGGATCTCACCATTATGTATACACACAACACACACCTGCACAATCCCCCCAAACTAAAAGTAAATAGCGGAAAGATCAGTAGAGTGGAGGGAAGGGAACAGAAAGAGGGAGGAAAGGAGAAAAAGAGGAAGTACTGGGGACTGAATTAGAGCAAATTATATTTCATGCTTTTATAATTATGCCAAAATGAATCTTAATGTTATGTATAATCTTAATGTTATGTATAAAAAGAACCAATTAAAAAAAGAAATATGATAGTATACCAGTGCTGTGTAGAGCCAATAAAAAAATACCTATACATAAACTAAAAAAAAATGTGAATTTTAAGAATAAACTGGAGTGGGCTAGAGTTGTGGATCAGTGGTAGAGCACTTGTCTAGCATGTGTGAGGCACTGGTTGGATTCTCAGCACTGCATATAAATTAATTAATTAAATAAGGATCCATCAACAACTAAAAAAACTAGTAAAAAAGAATAAATTATAAAAAATAAATGAAAGTGTGTAGAAAATGTCATTTGAAGTAAAAATACAAAATCAGCTCTAAGTTGTTTGCAACACAAACACACAAGTTAAGTGGTGTTTGAAAATACAGGGAGCAAAAGCTATTGTATAAAAATTTTATTGATAATTCCAGAAAATCTATTATTAATATCAATGTAAAATATGTATTTTAAGTGAAAGAACCTTTAATAAGACAGCAATTGTGTTAATTAATTAAAGAATCTAAAAATTAGATGAAAATATGATTTGTTTTTATTCAATGAAGCAAGATTAAATGTTTGAAATATGATTTTAAGGAGAAATATAGGCACCACAATAAGTTTTAGGAATTTTGTGGATACAAAGATAATTAACTTAGGACAACTTCCTATGATAAATGAGTTTACTTTAGTAGAAAAATAGAATTTGCCCTCTGGAAACTGGGCACCCCTAATCCCCAAATCCCAAATCCAAAATGCCAAATCTAACGTGTTTTAGTACTGGAATGTGACAAGTGAAAAGTTTCCTACTTGGCTTCATTTGACAGGTTACAGTCAAAATGCAGGTATACTAAAAATGTTGTATGAAATTTCCTCCAGGCTATGGGTCTAAGGCATGTATGAAATATAAATGAATTTCATATTTACACTTGAGTCTTATCCCCAAGATTATGTGTGTATAAATATTCCATAATTCCAAAAAAATCCAAAATCTGAAATGCTTCTTGTTCTAAGCATTTTTGATAAACAATACTTAACCTATATACAATTGCTTCCCCCACAACAAATAAACAAATTTAATAAGGTTAAAAACTTTCCAAAAATAAAATTTAAACATACTACAAAGCAAATAAATAACACATGAAATAATAAATTTTTTGGTGACTTAACAACTGGAAACTGTTTCATTTAACTTGCCCCTGGATCATAGATAAACTTCAAAATTATTTTCTTTTTTTTTAAATGGCAAAATAATTTTATTTTATTTTATTTTTTTATTGGTTGTTCAAAACCCTACAAAGCTCTTGACATATCATATTTCATACATTAGCATACATTAGCTTCAAGTGAGTTATGAACTCCCTTTTTTAAACCAAGTAGAGATTGCAGAATCACATGGGTTACACATCCACATTTTTACATAATACCATACTAGTAACTGTTGTATTCTGCTGCCTTTCCTTTCCTCTGCAATCCCCCCTCACCTCCCATATTTTGTTATTATTATTTTTTAAAATTTTAATTTTAATTTTATATTATCATTATCATTTTTTAAAAAAAATCATTTTCATTCTTTATTTTCTATTTTTTCTATTGTATTTCGTTTCTTTTCAATTTTCTTATTTCCCATTCCTTGCATTCTACCTGCCTACTCTCATTCTCTTTAGTGACTTTTTCCCTTCCCTTCTAAAATCTTTCCTCCCAAGCATCAAATAAATTTATAAGAGTAAACAGTAACTCAGCAGTCAAACAGAACAAGAAGTAACATGAGCAGCATAAACAAGCAAGGAAGAAAAGGAGAACAAACAACGAAGAACACCCTAAATATTCAGGAGGACCAGGATTCATCGGAAAAGTGGTCATATAAAGAACTCAAGGAATACCTTAGACAGATGGAATGGAAACTTAAAGAAGATACGAGACAGAAAATCCAAACAGTAAAAGAAAACATTGAAAATGAATTACATAAACATATAAAAGAAAAAGTTAAGCATCTTTATCAGTGGATAGAGATTATAAAAAAAATCAAACAATAATTCTAGAAATGAAGGAAATGATAAACCAAATTAAGAACTCCATTGAGAGTATCACTAACAGAGTGGAGCAAGTAGAAGCCAGAACGTCAGATAATGAAGACAAAATATATCATCTTGAAACGAGTCCAGCCAACTCAGAAAGGCTGGCAAAAAAATCACAAGAAAAACATCCAAGAGATTTGGGATAACATAAATAAAACCACACTTACGAGTCATCAGGATAGAGGAAGGTACAGAGACTCAAACCAAGGGAATGAGAAAACTGCTGAATGAAATAATTACAGAAAACTTTCCAGAAATAAAAAAGGAAATGGATATACAAATTGTAGATGCATACAGGACAAGAGCACACAAAATCACAGTAGACGAATGCCAAGACACATTGTTATGAAGATATCCAATATACAGAACAAAGAGAAAATAATAAATCTACAAGAGAATGGAGGCAGAATACATTCAGTGGTAAACCAATAAGGTTAACAACGGATATTTGATCACAGATGCTGAAAGCGAGAAGATCCTGGAAAAACGTATTTCAAACACTGAAAGACAATGGATGCCAACCAAGAATTATGTATCCAGCATAATTAACCATCAGGTACTACAATAAAATAAGAATCTTTCATGATAAACAAAAGCTAAAAGAATTTGAAGCCAGAAAACAAGCTTTACAAAGCGTCTTGAGAAAAACACTACACAAGAAAGAAATGAAAAACAACAACCAAAACCATCAGTGGGAAGTACCTTGGTAATGACAGAGGCAGGGTGAAAGCTTATCATGGAGAAACAAACTAAATTTAAAAAAAGATAAATAATCAAACATGGCTGGCAGTACAAACCATACATCAATAGTAACTCTGAATGTAAATGGCTTCAACTCTCCAATAAAGCGACATAGGCTGGTAACTTGGATTAAATAAACAAATCCAACAATATGTTGCCTTCTGGAGACACATCTGAAATGCAAAGACACACAGGCTGAAGGTGAAAGGTTGGGAAAAAATACACCATGCACACTTATCCTCATAAACAAGCAGGGGTGGACATCCTCATATCAAATAAAATCGACTTCAAGACTAAGTTAATCAAAAGGGATAAGGAAGGACATTATATACTGTTAAAAGGAACCATTCACCAACAAGACATAACAATTATCAATATTTATGCACTAAATAATGGTGCTACGATATTCATGAAACAAATTCTCCTCAAGCTCCAAAATGAAATAGACCTCAACACAATAATTATGGGTGACTTCAACACACATCTATCACCATTGGACAGATCCTCCAAACAAAAGTTGAATAAAGAAAGTATAGAACTCAATATCACAATCAATAACCAACATGTAACTGACATATATAGAATATATCAACCATCATCAAGTGGATATACTTTTTTCTCAGCAGCACATGGATCCTTCTCAAAAAAAGACCATATATGATGCCATAGGACAACCCTCAGTAAATATAAAGGTGTGGAGATAATAACATGCATTTTATCTGATCATAATGGAATGAAACTGGAAATCAATGATAAAAGAAGGAAGGAAAAATTCTACATCACATGGAAAATGAACAATATGTTACTGAATGATCAATGGGTTACAGAAGACATAAAGGAGGAAATCAAAAAATTCTTAGAGATAAATGTAATTATAGACACAACATATCGGAATCTATGGGACACAATGAAAGCAGTTTTAAGAGGGAAATTCATCGCCTGGAGGTCATTCCTGAAAAAAAAGGAAAAACCAACAAATAAGTGAGCTCACACTTCATCTCAAAGCCCTAGAAAAGGAAGAGCAAAACAACAGCAAATTTAGCAGAAGGCAAGAAATTATTAAAATCAGAGTGGAAATCAACAAAATTGAAACAAAAGAAACTATTGAAAAAATTAACAAAACTAAAAGTTGCTTCTTCGAAAAAATAAATAAGATCAACAGACCCTTAGCCATGCTAAAGACGAAAAGAAGAGAAAGAACTCAAATTACTAACATATGGGATGAAAAAGGCAACATCACAACAGATGCTACAGAAATACAGAAGACAATTAGAAATTATTTTGAAAACCATTATTCCAATAAAATAGAAAATAATGAAGACATCGATAAATTTCTTAAGTCATATGATTTGCCCAAACTGAGTCAGGAGGATACACACAATTTAAACCGACCAATATCAATGGATGAAATAGAAGAAGCAATCAAAAGACTACCAACCAAGAAAAGCCCAGGAACGGATGGCTATACAGCGGAGTTTTACAAAACCTTTAAAGAAGAATTAATACCAATACTTTTCAAGTTATTTCAGGAAATAGAAAAAGAGGGAGCTCTGCCAAATTCATTTTATGAGGCCAACATCACCCTAATTCCAAAACCAGAAAAAGACACCTCAAAGAAAGAGAACTACTGACCAATATATCTGATTAACCTAGATGCAAGAATCCTCAATAAAAATCTGCCTAATCGAATACAAAGGCAAATCAAAAAAATTGTTCACCAGGATCAAGTAGGATTCATCCCTGGTATGCAACGATGGTTCAATATACGAAAATCAATAAATGTTATTCATCACATCAATAGACTTAAAGATAGGAACTATATGATCATCTCGATAGATGCAGAAAAAGCATTTGACAAAGTACAGCATCCCTTTATGTTCAAAACATTAGAAAAATAGGGATAACAGGAACTAACCTCGACATTGTAAAAGCTATCTATGCTAAGTCTCAGGCTAGCATCATTATGAATGGAGAAAAATTGAAGGCATTCCCTCTAAAATCTGGAACAAGACAGGGATGCCCTCTGTCACCACTTCTATTCAATATAGTTCTCAAAACACTGGCCAGAGCAATTAGACAGACGAAAGAAATCAAAGGCATAAAAATAGGAAAATAAGAACGAAAATTATCACTATTTCCTGGTGACATGATTCTATACATAGAAGACCCAAAAGGGTCTACAAAAGAACTACTAGAACTAATAAATGAATTCAGCAAAGTGGCAGGATATACAATCAAAACGCATAAATCAAAGGCATTTCTGTATATCAGCGACAAACCTCCTGAAACAGAAATGAGGAAAAACACTCCATTCACAATACCCTCAAAAAAATTAAATACTTAAAAATCAACCAAACAAAAAAGGTGAAAGACTTATACAATGAAAACTACAGAACCCTAAAAAGAGAAGTAGAAGAAGATCTTAGAAGATGGAAAAATATACCCTGTTCCTGGATAGGCAGAACTAACATCATCAAAATGGCGAAATTACCAAAAGTTTTCTATAGGTTCAATGCAATGCCAATCAAAATCCCAATGGTATTTCTTGTAAAAATAGATAAAGCAATCATGGAATTCATATGGAAAAATATAAGACCCAGAATAGCAAAAGCAATTCTAGCAGGAAGTGTGAATCAGGCGGTATAGCGATACCGGACTTAAAACTATACTACAGAGCAATATTAACAAAAACAGCATGGCACTGGTACCAAAACTGGCAGGTTGACCAATGGTACAGAATAGAGGACACAAAGACTAATTCACAAAGCTACAACTATGCTATATTTGATAAAGGATCTAAAAGCATGCAATGGAGGAAATATAGCATCTTCAACAAATGGTGTTGTAAAAAATGGAAATCCATATGCAACAAAATAAAATCGAATCCCCTCCTCTTGCCATGCACAAAAGTTAACTCAAAGTGGATCAAGGAGCTAGATATCAAATAAGAGACTCTGCATCTGATACAAGAAAAAGTTGGCTCCGATCTACATAATGTGGGGCCGGGCTCCAAATTCCTTAACAGGACACCCATAGCAGAAGAGTTAATAACAAGAATCATCAAATGGGACTTACTTAAACTGAAAAGTTTTTTCTCAGCAGGATAAAAAATGAGAGAGGTAAATAGAGAGCCTAAATTATGGGAACAAATTTTTACTCCTTACACTTCAGTTAGAGCCCTAATATCCAGAGTATACCAAGAACTCAAAAAATTAGACAATAAGATGATAAATAACCCAATCAAAAAATGGGCCATGGACCTGAACCGACACTACTCAGAGGAGGACATACAATCAATCAGTAAGTAAATGAAAAAATGCTCACCATCTCTAGCAGTCAGAGAAATGCAAATTAAAATCACCCTAAGAAACCATCCTACTCTAGTAAGATTGGCAGCCATTATGAAGTCAAACAACAAGTGCTGGCGAGGATGTGGAGAATAGGGTACTCTTGTACATTTCTGGTGGGACTGCAAACTGTTGTGGCAAATTTGAAAAGCAGTATGGAGAATCCTGGAAAAGCTGGGAATGGAACCACCATTTGACCCAGCTATTGCCCTTCTCAGACTATTCCCTGAAGACCTTAAAAGAGCATATTACAGGGATACTGCCACATTGATGTTCATAGCAGCACCATTCAAAATTGCTAGACTGTGGAACCAACCCAGATGCCCTTCAGTAGATGAATGGATAAAAAAATGTGGCATTTATACACCATTGAGTATTATGCATCATTAAAAAATGACAAAATCATTGAATTTGCAGGGAAATGGATGGCACTAGAGCAGATTATGCTTAGTGAAGCTAGCCAAACCCTAAAAAACAAATAAAAATGTCTTCTTTGATATAATGAGAGCAACTAATAACAGAGCAGGGAGGAAGAGCAGGAAGAAAAGATCAACATTAAACAGAGACATGAGGTGGGGGTCGGAAAGAGAGAGATAAAGGAAATTGCATGGTAATGTAGGGAGACCCTCATTGTTACACAAAATTACATATAAGAGGTTGTGAGGGGAATGGGAAAATTAACAAAGATATAAATGTATTACAGTAGATGGGGTAGAGAGAGAAGATGGGAGGGGAGTGGGGATACTAGAGGATAGAAAATGTAGCAGAATACAACAGTTACTAATAGGGAATTATAAAAATGCAGATGTGTAACACATATGATTCTGCAATCCGTATTTGGGATAAAAATGGGAGTTCATAACCCACTTGAATCTAATGTATGAAATATAATATGTCAAGAGCTTTGTAATGTTTTGAACACCCAATTAAAAAAATAAAAAAATAATATGAAATAAAATAATTGAAAAAAAAAACACATGGAGAAATATTTCACTCTCTTCCAGAACAATGCCTTGACATTACCCTCGCCCCAAGTAATACATCATTAGAGGAGAAGAGTTAGAAAATCTGGGAATACATAGCTGGAATTTAATATGCTCAAAAGTTCACAACATTGGAGGTGGTAGAGTAGTTTACTAAAGTAAGGGACAGGGTAAACACTCCACAAATATGGAGCTCTGCTGGCCTAAAGACTTCTTCAGAAACTGCCACTGAGGTTGGGCACTTGAAATATATGTTGTTGTCAGGAGCTTTAGATTCCTTTGTAATGAGAGCATCAAAGCTGGGTCTGCATCTATGTGACCTGGAGGACATGGTTTCTTATGTTCCAATGAACATGAGTCAGCAGTGCTGAATTCAATCTTTGTAGGTAAACTGTGGTCACTGGGGGCTAAGTGTCTCCCCGTGTGGACTGTGAAGCCATTTGGTCATCCTCCACATTTTGTGGTGTTTCTTGCTGCTGCACTGTTAGTTTGGTATTTGCTTCACAAAATACAAGGAGTCCACCTGGGCCAAAGTGTTGGAGGGAGTTTCTCACGTGTGGTGGGTCAGGGTCTGCAGGAGAATGCACCCACCAAGGTTCTATCCCAAATAGCTTGACTCTTGACCATAGCAACGTGATTCTGAACATTGCCCTAAAAACTCTACAAATAAAAATACGCCTTTACATATAAGGGTCTGCTCGCTGCACAATGTCAGTCACAAGCAATTTGGAAGCCAATGGAAGATCCACATGGCTCCACCACAGATGATTTATCACACACCTGCCGACTGCAGCTCTATGCCCACTACTCAGCAGGCTCCAAATTACTGGCATCTCTGCTCTACACCATTTTCTGGAAACCCAGTCCATCAGGCACTGTCTGGTATACTCATAGTCAGCAACAGGATATCCAAAGGTTCTCCAGTGCCACCTGGTCATGGAAATTTAAAAAAATTTCACGGTATTTATCTAGCCATTTTTCAAGGATGAAGTTGAAGGCACTGTGGGTTTCACTTCATTCAGGAACCATTTAATGGTGAGGATGCTCATTTCAATGAAAGCTCTGGAGAACTCTCATAAGCATGGCTTCCTAAAGAGTGGCCAATGATCACATGATGCTAGGCACATTGAGGTCTACAATGTGAGGTCCATGTGTGTTTTGACTCTCAACTATGGCTGCCAAGTCTTTCAGAATAAAATTATGTGATACCCTGGCTGAGATTCCAAGTGCTCTGTGCAAAGCCAACCTGGGCCTAGATCTCAGTTTCCAAGGGCAAATCTCATGCGTGGCCTCCTAATATCCCAACTCAATTCATGGCAATACTTCTCTGAGGTCAGTACCTCAACTCAGTATCTAAGGGGAATCACACCAGAGTTCAAGCCCAGGTGGGCCCAGTTGTCACTTCCAACCACCACCCAAATGACCACAATTAAAACCAAAACACTCCCACATGACCCACATTTTCTTCCATATAGACACTCATCATAACTTCTGGCTGGAGGAATCCATAAGGGGCTCCGCCCAAGCCAGTGTCAAAAATAAGCTCCCGTGCCCCTTAATTTGACTAAACTTAGGGTGGCTGTACACACTTCCTGTGAACAAGATGTGATCAAATAGGTCTGCCATTAATACTGCTCCGCTTCTCCAATTTGAGGACTACTGACTGTGGGTTTTAGATTCTTTATGTGAACTGGAGTCATGATAAAACCCAAGCACCTAGGGGATAGAATCTGCAGGGCTTTGAGGAACTCATTTGAGACAAAGGATCCCTATTCTCACTTGATGGAGGTCACGAACCTTACAGAGGAAGACGAGAGACTTCATCCACAATGACTGCTCTTTTTGCCACTTTGGTTTTGTATGTACACATGGAATCTTTCTTTAGATCCATCAGGTGATGAGAAACTAAGCAACAGCCTCACACAGGGCCAATGGTCTGAATGAGACACATCTTTTTCAAAGCAATTAAGCAAAGAGCCACAGGTGATGCCCATTCATTTTCATTTGAAAACTGTTTTCTTCAGGCTTCACAAAGGGGTGGCCTAAGGCAAAGACCTTCCTGACATTTAGGGCAACAGAACAATAGGTAACCAAAAGGCCCAAAGCAGGGTTTCTCCACTGAGTCTTTAATGGTCATAGTGATTTCTGAGTTTTCTGTGATGCTCGCCATTCCCTTGAGCTATCCAGTACATGGCCATGTCACAGAGCTTGGAGGTGGTATATATCTTGCACAAAAAACCATGAGCCTATTCTAGAGAGTGGCCAGAATTCAGGAAGAAAAGTGGAACTTAGGAAGATAGCAGGTGTAGCCAATTGATAAGGCAAGCCGCAGTCCATTCATAAATTGTGCAGGATGAATTCTGGGAAGCTTTCTACTAAACAGGACATATCCATTGATCCAATATCTTTTCTAATGTCTACAACCATAGATAACAGTGGGATACACAGACATAGAAACACTCGCCTTGCCAAACGACTTACTAGAAACAGTTCACTCCAAACCAAACAAACCGACTTCCCTGCCTATTTTCAGAACATGAGACAAAACCACAAAACCACAACCAAACCTACAAAGGCACCTCCTTCTGCCAAGTAGGTCTTTGACTATCTTGAGTGTCCTCTGACTTATGGGCCATACTATGTTCCCCCGAAATGGCAACTCCTGTCTCAGATTTGGACTCCATGGCCAACTCTATTTAATTGTCAGGAGCCAGCTGTGAGCCACTACCTGTTTTCTCAGGAAAGGCCCCTCTTCAGAGATTTCCTGCCATTTGGCCATCCTCACATGAGTAGGTACCAAGAAAGACTGACTCTGTCCTTGGTAAATCCAAACAAATGAGACCACTCGGACTGGAACTGGCCCTGGCTTTTGTGCCTGAATTCCTGGATCCCAAGATCAGAGAGTTCCATCACCAAGGAAGTGAGGTGAGGTCACTTCTTTCAGAAATTGAAAAATCTGTGGAAAGCAACGCTGGGCCTAGATCTCAGTTCCAAGGGTGACTCTTATGCGTGGCCTCCTAAAATCCCAACAAAATTCAATGCAATACTTCTCTAAGGTCAGTTCCACAACTCAGTCTCTAAGGGGAATCACACCAGAGTTCAAGCCCAGGTGGACAAAGTCATTTCTTCCAACCGCCACACAAATGACCAAAATTAAAACGAAAAGACTCCCACATGGCCCTCATCTTCTTACATATTGTCATTCATCATAATGTCTGGCTGAAGATTTTCATGAGGGGCGAAGCCCAAGAAAGTGTCCAAAATAAGCTCACTTGCCCCTCATTTGCCTAAAGTCAGGGTGGCCTGGACACCCTTCCTGTGAACCAGGAGTGATCAAATAAGCCTGTCATTAATAATGCTCTGTTTCTCCAATTTGAGGCCTACTAATTTTCAGGTATAGATTCTTTGTGATTTGGAGTCATGCGAAACCCTAAGCACCTCTGCAGGGCTTTGAGGAACTCTTTTGACCCAAAGAATCCATTTTCTCATTTGACAGAGGTCAGGAACCTAACAGAGGAAGGCAAGAGACTTCATCCACAATGACTGATCTTTTTGCCATTATGGTTTTTGATACACACATGGGATCATTCTTTAGATCCATCAGGTGCTGAGAATGTAAGACACAGCCACACACAGGCCAAGAGGCTAATTCAGCCACATCCCTTTACAAAGCATTAAGCAAAGAGCCACAGGTGATGCCCATTCATTTCCATTTGAAAACTCTTTCTTCAGGCTTCACAAAGGGGTGGCCTGAGGCCAAGTCTTTCCTGACATTCAGTGCAACAGAACAATAGGTAAGCAAAAGGCCCAAAGCGGGGTTTTTCCACTGAGACATTTCTGTTCACACTGATATCTGAGTTTTCTGAAAGGCTGGCCATTCTCTTCCGCTATCCAGTACATGGCCATGTCACAGAGATTGTAGTGGTGCATATCTTGGACACAAAACCATGAGCCTATTCTGGAGAGTGGCCAGAATTCAGGAAGAAAACAGGAACTTAGGAAGATAGAATGTGTTGCCTCTCGATAAGACAAGCTGCAGTCCATTCATAAATTGGGCAGGTTGAATTATGGGAAGATTTATAGTAGACTGGACGCATCCATTAATGCATTCTCTTTTCTAATGTCTACAACAATGGACACAGTGGGATACACAGACATAGAAACACTCGCCTGGTCAAACGACTTACTAAAAACAATCCACTCCAAACCAAACAAACCAACTTTCCTACCTATTCTCAGAACATGGCCTGACCTCTCTCAGATCTGGTTTCCTTGGCCAACTCTGTGAAGTTGTCAAGAAAAAGGGGTGAGCCACTACCTGCTTCTTCTGGAAAGGTCCCTCTTCAGAGCTCTCCTGGCATTTGGCCATCCTCACATCGGTAGGTACCAAGAAAGACTGACTCTGTCCTTGGTAAATCCAAACAAGTGAGTCCACTGGGACTGGGGCTGCCTCGGGGTGCCTGGATTCTTGGATACAAAGTTCAGAGAGTTCCATCACCAAGGAAATGAGGTATATCACTTTCTTTGGAACTGAATGAGGTCACTGCCTTGGCAACCACTTTGTCCTAACAGTTGCTTCCAAGTGTCCCATGAGATGGAGGCTGCCCCTACTTCCTGTGACACTTTCACAAGGTAGAATGGTATGTCAACCATAGGCACCCAGCACCAGATCTCCACACAGGCCTGGTTTGGTCCATCTTCTCTACAATAAAAAGAGAGAGGCTGATTCAGACACATCCCTTCATCCTGACCAGGTTGTTTGCCATGGAAGATGACTTTTGCTCTCTCAGGTCCTTCATAGCTGCCTACATCTTCTCCAGGTATCATTTCTGAATGGACCTTTGAGGTTCTCAGCAGGTGGAATGTCCCCTACTTTCCTGTATTGTAAGAACGACTCTATCCCTGCTCTTCTGTAAAATGAGATTGAGGAAACAGTGTATGTTTAGGCTTAATAACAGGTTCGATTTGGGTTAGCAATCATTCTGTGTGATAAATAATGGTATTGGGAACCTGCGATATTTACAAGAATATTGAGGTGAAATATAAGTATGAAAACAAAAATCTAGGTATGATTTGAAGCCCAGAAGGGCATTGGGCCCTTAATTGGGATACTTAGTTTTGAATTATATTCTGCAAAGATGTCTCAGACAATTTGATATACAATGGCATAGGACCTTGTACCTTGGATGTTTGAATGTAGAAGAGAACATCCAATCCAAAGGGATAGTCAGTAGAATTAGGAAGATAGTCGGTAGGTTTAGGAAGAAGACTGAGTGTAGGATTGGGACTAAAAATTCTTTAGCTATAGGGTTTCGGATAGAGAGTGAATGTAAATGTCAGCACATATGAAGAGTCAGTCACTATGATGAAATTGGGAAAATATGTAGAAAAGCAGATAACAATAGAGACATTATGAAATCAGGCAAAGTATTAAGTGAGTGATAGGAGTAGACATTTTCACCAGGGTTGAGTTTGAATATATAATCTTAGGAAGAAACAAATATGTAGTAACCAATAGGATTGACATTTGAGAGCATTAGGCAACCTGGACAAGGATGTTTTTAGTAATCCATGATCGCTTTCCATTTAGTCTTTGGTACAATCATAAGTGTGACCTTTACATTTTTTGTCCAGAATATTACTGTGAAAAAATCTATATGTAGATCAGGTGACATGAGTATTTCTACCACCATTTCTGGGAGCAATATACTGAAGACGTAAAATTTTTATTGGGGGTACAAAGAGGTGTACCCTGTGTCCATGAATATAGAGATTAAGCATGAATACACCATACTGTGAATAAATAATATAACTGGTTCCAACTTTAAATAATGGATTGAATTGATATCTGAAAATATACAATAAATCTTATATTGATATATATTCATTCATTCCAACCAGTTATACATCTAATGGTAATATTAGTGTTTTGATTTATCATGAAGAGTGTGTGAAGTTTGCTTCAAAAGTGATTATGGAAATCGAAAATAATGTGTTCGGAAAGAATTCTCATGCAAAGACCAGTCAAGAAATATGGAGGAATACATGTGTTTTGAAGCAGGAAGTGATTGAAAGTGAAACAAATGCCTATAAATTTGCTAAATTTTTTATGAAATATATATCCTATGATGTGCATAAACTGATGAAATTGTACCAGTTTTGAATAAAAATTAACGTAAAAATACACATCATGTCCATTGGAATCTACTTGCATTGATGTTAAACTTGGTCAGTTACTGTAGAAATATTAGGATTCGCGTGCCTCATTCACCGAAGTTAGTTTTCTTTTTTTTTTTTTTAATTTTTTATGGTTGTTCTAAACATTATTTATTTCTTGATATATCATATTTCACACTTTGATTCAAGTGGGTTATGAACTCCCATTTTTACCCCGTATACAGATTGCAGAATCACATCAGTTACACATCAATTGATTGACACATTTCCATACTAGTGTCTATTGTATTCTGCTGCCTTTCCTATCCTCTACTATCCCTCCTCCCCTCCGCTCTCTTCCCCTCTCCTCTCTCTACCCCCTCTACTGTAATAAATTTCTCCCTTTTGTATTATTTTTCCCTTTCCCCTCACATCCTCTTTTATGTAATTTTGTATAACCCTGAGGGTCTACTTCCATTTCCATGTAATTTCCCTTCCCTCTCCCTTTCTCTCCCACCTCTCATCCCTATTTAATATTAATCTTCTTCTCATGCTCTTCATCCCTACTCTGTTCGTAGTTACTCTCCTTTTAATCAAAGAAGGCATTTAGCATTTGTTTTTTAGGGGTTGGCTAGCTTCACTTTGCATAATCTGCTCTAATGCCATCTATTTTCCTGCAAATTCTATGATTTTGTCATTTTTTAAAGCAGAGTAATACTCCATTGTGTATAAGTGCCACATTTTTTTTATCCATTCTTCTATTGAACAGCATCTAGGTTGGTTCCACAGTCTTGCTATTGTGAATTGTGCTGCTATGAACATCAATGTAGCAGTGTCCCTGTAGCATGCTCTTTTAGGGTCTTTAGGGAATAGACCGAGAAGAGGAATAGCTGGGTCAAATGGTAGTTCCATTCACAGCTTTCCAAGAAATCTCCATAATGCTTTCCAAATTGTCTCTACCAATTAGCAGTGCCTCCAATAATGTACAAGTGTACCTGTTTCTCCACATTCTCACCAGCACTTGTTGTTGTTTGACTTCATAATGGCTGCCAATCTTACTGGAATGAGATGGTATCTTAGGGTGGTTTTGATTTGCATTTCTCTGACTGCTGGGGATGGTGAGCATTTTTTCATGTACTTGTTTTTTGATTGTATGTACTTCTCTGAGAAGTGTCTGTTCTGGTTCTTGGCCCATTTGTTTATTGGGTTATTTGTTATCTTATTGTCTATTTTTTTGAGTTCTTTGTATACTCTGAATATTAGGGCTCTATCTGAAGTGTGAGGAGTAAAGATTTGTTCCCAGGATTAGGCTCCCTATTTACCTCTCTTATTGTTCCTTTTGCTGATAAAAAACTTTTTAGTTTGAGTAAGTCCCATTTGTTGATTCTAGTTATTAACTCTTGTGCTATGGGTGTCCTATTCAGGAATTTGGAGCCCGACCCCACAGTATGTAAATTGTAGCCAACTTTTTGTTCTATCAGACGCCATGTCTCTGATTTGATATCAAGCTCCTTGATCCATTTTGAGTTAACTTTTGTGCATGGCGAGAGAAAGGGATTCAGTTTCATTTTGTTACATATGGATTCCAAGTTTTCCCAGCACCATTTTTTGCAGATGCTATTTTCCTTCATTGCATGCTTTTAGCCCCTCCATCAAATATAAGATAGTTGTAGTTTCCTGGCTTGGTTTCTGTGTCCTCTATTCTGAACCATTGGTCCACCTGCCTGTTTTGGTACCATTACCATGGTATTTTTGTTACTATTTTTCTGTAGTATAGTTTGAAGTCTGGTATCGCTATGCCGCCTGATTCACACTTCCTGCTTAGTGTTGTTTTTGTTATTCTGTGTCTTTTATTTTTCCATATGAATTTCATGATTGCTTTCTCTATTTCTAGAAAAAATTCCGTTTGGATTTTGATTGGCATTGCATTAAACCTATTGAGAACTTTTGGTAATATCACCATTTTGATGATATTAGTTCTGCCTATCCATGAACAGGATATATTTTTACATCTTCTAAGATCTTCTTCTATTTCTCTCTTTAGGGTTCTGTAGTTTTCATTGTATAAGACTTTCACATCTTTTGTTAGGTTGATTCCTAATTATTATTATTTTTTTTTAGGATATTGTGTATGGAGTGGTTGTCCTCATTTCTATTTCAGAGGATTTGTCGCTGATATGCAGGAATGCCTTAGATTTATGCATGTTGATTTTATATCCTGCCACTTTGCTGAATTCATTTATTAGCTCTATTAGTTTCTTTGTAGACCCTTTTGGGACTGCTAGACATAGAATCATGTGATCTGATAATTTAAGTTCTTCTTTTCCAATTTTTACGCCTTTTATTTCTTTCGTCTGTCTAAATGCTCTGGCTAGTGTTTCGAGAACAATGTTGAACAGAAGTGGTGAGAGAGGGCATCCCTGTCTTGTTCCAGATTTTAGAGAGAATACCTTCAATTTTTCTCCATTCAGAATGATGCTAGCCTGAAGCTTAGCATAGATTGCTTTTACAATATTGAGGTATGTTCCTCTTATCAGTAGTTTTTCTAGAGTGTTGAACATAACAGAATGCTGTACTTTATAGAATGCTTTTTTTGCATCTACCGAGATGATCATATGGTTCTTATTTTTAAGTCTATTGATGTGGTGAATAACATTTATTGATTTCCGTATATTGAACCAGCCTTGCATCACACGGATGAATCCTACTTGATCAGGATTCACAATTTTTTTGATATGTTTTTGTATCCAATTCGCCAGAATTTTATTGAGGATTTTTTCGTGTAGGTTCATTAGAGATATTGGTCTGTAGTTTTCTTTCTTTGAAGTGTCTTTGTCTGGTGTAAGAATCAGGGTGATCTTGGCCTCGTAGAATGAATTTGGAAGCATCTCCCTCTTTTTCAATTTCCTGAAACACCTTGAAAAATATTGGTATTTGTTCCTCTTTAAAGGTTTTGTTAAACTCTGCTGTATACCCATACGGTCCTGGGCTTTTCTAAGTTGGTAGTGGATTGATGGTTTCTTCTATTTCCTCAATTGATATTGGTCTGTTTATGTTGTCTATATCCTCCTGACTCAATATGGGCATATCATATGACTTAAGAAATTTATCGATGCCTTCACTGTCTTCTATTTGTTTGGAGTATAAGGATTAAAAATAATTTCTGATAATCTTCTGTATTTCAGAAATATCTCTTGTGATATTTTCTTTTTTAATCCCTTATGCTAGTAATTTGAGTTCTCTCTTCTTCTCTTTCATAGCATGGCTAAGGGTCTGTCAATTTTATTTATTTTTTCAAAGAACCAACTTCTACTTTTGTCAAGTTTTTTCAATTGTTTCTTTTGTTTCAATTTCATTAATTTCAGCTTTGATTTTAATTATTTCTTGCCTTCTACTTCTTTTGCTGTTTCTTTCGTCTTCTTTTTCTAGGATTTTGAGATGAAGTATGAGATCATTTATTTGTTGGTTGTTTCTTTTTTTAAGGAATGAACTCCAAGCAATGAATTTTCCTGTTAGAACTGCTTTCAATGTGTCCCATAGATTCCGATATGTTGTGTCTGTGTTTTCATTTATCTCTAAGAATTTTTAAATTTCCTCCTTGATGTCTTCTATAACCCATTGATCACTCAGTAACCTATTGTTCATTCTCCAAGTGATGCATGATTTTTCCTTCCTTCTTTTATCATTGATTTTTAGTTTCATTCCATTATTATCAGATAATATGCATGGTATTATCTGTACTCCTTTATATTGTCTAAGAGTTGCCCTGTGACATAATATATGATCATTTTTTAGAAGGATACATGTGCTGCTGAGAAAAAAAGGTAACTGTTTGATGTTGGGTGTTATATTCTACATATCTCAAATAAGTCTAGGTTATTAATTGTGTTATTGAGTTCTATAGTTTCCTTATTCCTTATTCCTTGTTTGGAAGATCTGTCCAGTGGTGAGAGAGGTGTGTTCATGTCTCCCATGATTACTGTATTGTGGTGTATTAGACTCTTGAACTTGAGAAGAGTTTGTTTGATGAACATAGCTGCACCATTGTTTGGGGCATATATATTAATGATTGCTGTCTCTTGTTGGTGTATGGTTCCCTTGAGCAGTATGTAGTGTCTCTCTTTATCCCTTTTGATTAACTTTGGCTCAAAATCTATTTTATTTGATATGAGTATGGACTCTCCTGCTTGTTTCCGAAGTCCATATGAGTGATATGATTTTTCCCAAACTTTCACCGTCAGTCTATGTATGCATTTTCCTATCAAATGCATCTCCTGTAGGCAGCATATTGTTGGGTCTTGTTTTTTGTTCAATTCTACTAGCCAGTGTGTCTTCATTGGTGAGTTTAAGCCATTAACATTTAGGGTTATTATTGAGATATGGGTTGGTCTTCCAGCCATATTTGTTTATTTATGTTACTAAACATGGTTTGTTTTCCTCTTTGATTATTTTCCCCCCTTTAATGTCCTACCTCCCACTGATGGTTTTCATTGTTATTTTCCATTTCCTCTTCCTGCAATGTTTTGCCGAGGATGTTTTGAAGAGATGGTTTTCTAGCTGCAAATTCTTTTCACTTTTGTTTATCGAGGAAGGTTTTAATTTCATCTTCCATACTGAAGCTTAATTTCGCTAGATACACAATTCTTGGTTGGAACCCATTTTCTTTCAGTGTTTGAAATATGTTATTCCAGGATCTTCTAGCTTTCAGAGTCTGTGTTGAAAGATCAGCTGTTATCCTGATTGGTTTACCCTTAAACGTAATCTGCTTCCTTTCTCTTGTAGCTTTTAAAATTCTCTCTTTTTTCTGTTTGTTGGGCATCTTCATTATAATGTGTCTAGTTGTGGCTCTCTTATGATTTTGCACATTCGGCGTTCTGTAGGCTTCTAGGACTTGGGATTCTGTTTTATTTATCAAGTCTGGGAAGTTTTCTCGTATTATTTCATTGAATAGGTTGCTCATTCCTTTGGTTTGGACCTCTATACCTTCCTGTATCCCAATGACTGTTAAGTTTGGCCTC
This sequence comes from Callospermophilus lateralis, assembly GCF_048772815.1. Lineage (NCBI taxonomy): Eukaryota > Metazoa > Chordata > Mammalia > Rodentia > Sciuridae > Callospermophilus > Callospermophilus lateralis. The sequence continues at coordinate 89,051 of NW_027511991.1, read as the reverse complement.
TTTATGTTATCCCATATTTCTTGGATATTCTGCTCGTGGTTTCTTAACAGTCTTGCTGAGTGGTCTATGTTCTTTTCAAGTTGAAATACTTTGTCTTCATTGTCTGATGTTCTATGTTCTAAGTGTTCTACTCTCCTGGTAGTATTCTCAATTGAGTTTTTAAGTTGGATTATTCCTTCCTGCAATTCTAGGATTTCTGTTTGTTTGTTTTTACAACCTCTATCTCCCTATATAGTTGATCTTTTGCTTATTGGATTTGTTTATGTAATTCATTGTCGAAGTGATCTTTAATTGTCTGATTTTGTTGTCTAATGTCTTCCTTGAGACTCCAGATCATCTAAAGCATGAGTATCCTGAATTCTTTATCTGACATTCCATCTGATGCAGCTATTACCTCTTCTAAAGTTGTGTTGACCTGCATTGCTTGTGGTCCTTTATTTCCTTGTCTTTTCATACTGCTCGCGGTTCTCTCTGCTTGTTGAAACTGTTTTGTTTTGGGCAGTGGCTCTGCTCTGCCCCTATTCCTATTGGGGTGACCTAACAACCACGCTGGTGGGCCGCTGGGCTTGTACTGGGCGCGGGAGAAGGCTCTGCTTTGCCACTACTCCAATAGGGGTGCCGTGTCTACCACACCAGCGGGTCATTGGGCCTGTTCTGGGCATAGGCGGTGGCTCTGCTCTGCCCCTACTCCAATTGGGGTGACGTGACTACCACGCCTGCTGGTTGATGGGCCTGTTCCAGGCACGGGCAGCAGCTCTGCTCTGTCACTACTCCAATTGGGATGACATGACTACCACGCCTGCAGGTCGCTGGGCCTGTGCCGGGCATGGGCGGCGGCTCTGCTCTGCCCCTCTGGCTTGAAGACAAAGTGAGAGAGACTCGGGTGTTTGTGACTCACTTTTTTTACCAGGAGACCAACTGTTTCTGTCACCGCTGGTATCGATGAAGTTATCTCCTCCACCACTTTGTGATGACATCAGATCTCTAACATGTTGGTATCCCAGGCGAATGGCAGCATTTCGTTCCCTTTGCCGGATGACCAAAGCAATGGGTGAGTCCTGACCAGCCCTCACAAGCCCCGTCTCAATCCTGTTGCCACTGCCTATGAAGGCTAGGTAGGTATTTACCTCCACAGTATTCAGCAAGACCTAGACCGAGAAGGAGTTTCCGCGGGTTCTTTAGCCCTGGGCCTGATCAGTTCCAGGAGCCAGAATTCGGCCGCTCTGGGCTTGGTGTATGTTCTGATAGGAACAGGCCTGAGTAATTTGTCTCCGAGACACAGGCGAATGGCAGCCTGAGATTACCTGTTCTATAGCTGAATGAGCTGCTATGAGTTGAAAACAGGAATGGTGACGTCAGCTCTCCAAGATGGTGGCCCCTGGCTTCCTCTGTGGTCTGACTGGTGTGGAAAAACCGAATTGGACCGCGTCCTTCCCCGGTCTCAAACCCAGAATTCAGCAATGAGCACAGTGATTGTACAGCTGGCTGGAGCCCACAGAATCCGCACCACTGAATATTTGTGTTGCTATCTCATTGTTTGCCAGCATGCGCCACAGACTCTAGCCGCAGGGCGATTTGCTGAATAAGCAGCATGACGCTCTATGCGGACAAATCACTCACGTTGAGCCCCGTAGCTAATCCTCATGAGATGGAAATACTTCCACTAGGTTTTGGAGCACCCAAATTTTGCTGGAAATTCGTCATTCTCTTGCACAGTGATGCTGTATATGGGGTTGATGCACTCCTTTCGCTGCCATCATATGATCCCCTGAAGTTAGTTTTCAGTACTGGAAACGAATATGTATTTCAGGTGGATGAACATTTCTGAGAATAAACTTGTGAAAAGTTGATTATAAATCCACATACATAAATATGAATGAATTTAGGGAGTGTAAAATAAGACAAATACATTTCATATTTTGAAAAATCTGGAGAGTGAATACATATATATATATAGATAGATAGATAGATAGATAGATAGATACACACACAGAGAGTGACATTAAAAAGTAGCATTATGTATGCCAATTGAAATTCACCATGAAATATATATCATCCACAGATCCAAAAATACTCATTTTCCTGAACATCAATTTATGTTGTTCAACTAGAAAGCTGACCCATATGTTGAATTTTCAGTTCCAACAGCGTTTAGTAGGAGTGATCTTTTCTTACAGTTTGTATCTGCCAAGTCAGCCACCTCACAAAATGTATGTGTGATACCAGGTAGAATTCAATATGTGCATAAAAAAATACATGTGCTGAATAGACTACAGAGAAAGGGAGACAGTTATTCACATATTTGTTAACTTTTAAAACACATAAAGAACTGTTTCAATAAAAATTTGCTAGATTTATAGCACCTACCATTTATCATAGGAAAGGCAAGTCCAACTATACACCATGCCTCCTGTGAACCTCTTGTATTTCTATTTTGTTTGGGTTATTTTTCTCCATCATATTAAGATTAGAAGTAAAAGTCTAGAAGGGAATTTGTTAGTGTCAGGGATTCAGTATTTCGAATGGAAAATTGGAAAATGTATCCAATGTGTATGCAAATATGTGCTACACAAAAATCTTCCCACTCTCATTCAGAACAATGCCTTGGCATTACCTTCGCCCCATGTAAGACACAATTAGAGGAGAAGAGTTAGAAAATCTGTGAATACATTCCTGTTATAGAAAATGCTCAGGAGTTCACAAATTTGGAGGTGGTAGAGGAGTTTCCAAAAGTAAGGGACAGGGTAAACACTCCACAAACATGAAGCTCTGCTGGCCTAACATCTGGAGAAACTACCTCTGAGGGTGAGCACTTGAAATATATTTTGTTGTCAGGAGCATTAGCTTCCTTTGTAGTGAGACCATCAAAGCTGGGTCTGCATCTATGTTACATGGATGACATGGTTTCTTATTTTCCGATGAACATGAGGCAGCAGTGCTGAATTTTCTCTTTGTAGGTAAACTGTGGCCACTGAGGGCAAGTGTCTCCTCATCTGGACTGTGAAGCCATTTGGTCATCCTCCACTCTTTGTGGTGTTTTTTGCTGTTGCACTAGGAGTGTGGTATTTGCTTCATGAAATAAAAAGAGTTCAACTGGGACACAGTGCTGTAGGGAGTTCTTTCAGTTGTGGTGGGTTGGGTTCTGTTGGAGAATGCACCAACCAGGCTTCTATCCCACATAGCTTGCAACATTGACCATAGCAACCTGATTCTGAACATTGCCCTGAAACCTCTCCATATAACAAGATTCGTTTACATATAAGGGTCTACTGGCTGCAAAATGTCAGTCACAAGTTATTTGGACACCAATGGCAGATAAACATGGCCACACCAGAGATATTTTATCACACACCTGCCCGCCACGGCTCTAGGAACACTACTCAGCAGGTTCCAACTTACTTGCATCTCTGTTATACACCATTTTCATGAAACCCAGTCAATAAAGGCAATGTCTTGTATTCTCATGATCAGCTAGAGGACATCCAAAGGTTCTCCTGTGACACCTAGTCTTGGGAATTTCAAAAATTTCATGGTATTCATCTAGCCATTATTCAAGGAAGAAGTTGTAGGCACTGTGGGTTTCAATTCATTCATTAACCATTAAATGTTGAGTAAGCTCACTTCAATGAAAGCTCTGGAGAACTCTCAGAGGCAAGGCTTCCCAAAGGGTGGCCAAAAGGTCACATGAAGCCAGGCCCATTGAGGTCTACAATGTGAGGTCCATGTGTATTTTCACTCTCAACTATGGCTGCCAAGTCTTTCAGAATAAAATCATGTGATATCCTGGCTGAGATTCCCTTTGCTCTGTGGAAAGCCAACTTGGGCGTAGATCTCACTTTCCAAGGGCGACTCTCATGCATGGCCTTCTAAAAGCCCAAAACAATCCATGGCAATACTTCTCTGAGGTCAATTCCAGAACTCAGTCTCTATGTTGAATCACACAAGAGTTCAAGCACAGGTGTACCCAGTCATCTCTTCCTACCGCCATACAAATGTTCACAGTTAAAACCTAAACACCCCAACAAGGCCCTCATCTTCTTCCATGTAGACACTCATCATAACCTCCGGCTGGAGGATTCCATGAGGTACACAGCCCACGTCCGTGTCCAAAATAAGCTCCCTTGCCCCTCATTTGCCTAACATCAGGGTTGCCTGGACTGCCTTCCTGTGAAACAGAAGTGAAAAAATAGGCCTGGCGTTAATACTGCTCTACTTCTCCAACTTGAGGCCTACTGAGTGTGGGGTTTAGATTCTTTATGTAAATTCATATTTTTTGTTGTTGTACTTTAACTTTTTAATATGTTTTCATTTTTTAAATATTTTTATTTTATTATTATTATTATTTTAAACTTTAATTTACATCTTTTAAATGATCATTATTTTTAAATTTTTTTCTTTCTTTCTTTCTTTTCTATTTTTTCTTTTGTCTTATCATTTCTTTTCAATTTTCTGATTTCCCCTTCCTCGAATTCTACCTGCCTACTCTCATTCTCTTTAGTGACTTCTTCCCTTTCCTTCTAATATCTTTTCTTCCAAGCATCAAATAAATTTATAAGAGTAAGCAGTAACTCAACAGTCAAACAGAGCAAGAAGTAACATGAGCAGCACAAAAAATCAAGGAAGAAAATAAGTACAAACAACGAAGGACAGCCAAAATATTCAGGAGGACCTATAGTCATCAGAAAAATGGTCATATAAAGAACTCAAGGAATACCTTAGACAGATGGAATTGAAACTTAAAGAGGATACGAGACAGCAAATCCAAACAGTGAAAGAACACATTGAAAATGAATTGCATAAACAGATAAAAGAAGAAGTTATGCATCTTTATCAGGAGATAGAGATTATAAAAAAATCAAACAATAATTCTAGAAATGAAGGAAATGATAAACCAAATTAAAAAGTCAATTGAGAGTATCACTAACACTGTGGAGCAAGTAGAAGACAGAATGTCAGATAATGAAGACAAAATATATCATCTTGAAATGAATCTAGCCAACACAGAAAGGCTGGTAAAAAATCATGAGTAAAACATCCAAGAGATATGGGATAACATAAAAAAAAAATTAATGAGTCATCTGGATAGGTACACAGATTCAAACCAAGGGAATTAGTAATCTATTGAATGAAATAATTACAGAAATATTTCCAGAAATACAAAGTAAATAGATATACAAATTGGACATGCTTACAGGACACGGAGAACACAAAATCACAGTAGACCAACACCAAGACACATTGTTATGAAGATATCCAATATACAAAACAAAGAGAAAATATTAATAGCTCTAAGAGAAAGGAGGCAGATTACATTAAGGGGTAAACCAATAAGGTTGAGAATGGATTTTTCATCACAGTCGCTGAAAGCGAGAAGATCCTGGAGCAACGTATTTCAAACACTGAAAGACAATGAATGCCAACCAAGAATTCTGTATCCAGCAAAATTAAGCTGCAGGTATGACGATGAAATAAAAATATTTCATGATAAACAAAAGGTAAAAAAAATTTGTAGCCAGAAAACCAGCATTGCAAAGCATCTTGAGCAAAACAATACACGAAGAAGAAATGAAAATCAACAACCAAAACAATCAGTGGGAAGTGCCTCAGTAATGACTGAGGGTGGGGGAAAAGCTAATCATGCAGAAACAAACTAAATTAAAAAAAAAAAAGATGAATCATCAATCATGAGCGGCAGTACAAACCATATATCAATAGTGACTCTAAATGTTAATGGCTTAAACTCTCCAATAACGCGACATAGGCTGGTAACTTGGATTAAAAATGAATCCAACAATATATTGCCTCCAGGAGGCACATCTGAATGGAAAAGACATACACAGGCTGAAGGTGCAAGTTTTGGAAAAAATATACCATGCAATGCTCCCCATAAGCAAGCAGGGGTGGCCATGCTCATATCGAATAAAATCGACTTCAAGACTAATTTAATCAAAAGGGATAAGAAAGGACATTATATACTGTTAAAAGGAACCATTCATCAACAAGACATAAAAATTATCAATATTTATGCACCAAATAATGGTGCTGCAATGTTCAAAAAACAAATTCACCTCAAGTTCCAGAATGAAATAGACCACAACACAATAATTATGGGTGACTTCAACACACCTCTCTCACCATTGGACAGATCCTCCAAACAAAAGTCAATAAAGAAACTATAGAACTCAATATCACAATCAATAACCTAGACTTAACTGACATATATCGAATATATCAATCATCATCAAGTGGATATACTTTTTTCTCAGTAGCACGTGGATCCTTCTCAAAAATAGACCATATATTATGTCATAGGGCAACCCTCAGTAAATATACAGGGGTTGAGATAATACCATGAATTTTTTCTGATCATAATGGAATGAAACTGGAAACCAATGATAAAAAAAGGAAGGAAAAATCCTACATCACATGGAAAATGAACAATATGTTACTGAATGATCAGTGGGTTACAGAAGATATAAAGGAGGAAATCAAAAAATTCTTAGAGATACATGAAAATACAGACACAATATATCAGAATCTATGGGACACAATGAAAGCAGTTTTAAGAGGGAAATTCATCGCCTGGAGGTCATTCCTGAAAAAAAGTAAAAACGAACAAATAAATGAGCTCACACTTCAACTCAAAGCCCTAGAAAAGGAAGAGCAAAACAACAAAAAATGTAGCAGAAAGCAAGAAATAATTAAAATCAGAGCAGAAATCAACGAAATTGAAACAAAAGAAACTATTGAAAAAATTAACAAAACTAAAAGGTGGTTCTTCGAAAAAATAAATATGTTCGACAGACCCTTAGGCATGCTAATGAAGAGAAGAAGAGAGAGAACTCAAATTACTAACATATGGGATGAAAAAGGCAATATTACAACAGATGCTTCCGAAATACAGAAGACAATTAGAAATTATTTAGAAAACCTATATTTCAATAAAATAGAATATAGTGAAGACATCGATAAATTTCTTAAGTCATATGATATTCCCAGACTGAGTCAGAAGGATACACACAATTTAAACAGACCAATGTCAATGGATGAAACAGAAGAAGCAATCAAAAGACTACAAACCAAGAAAAGCCCAGGAACGGATGGCTATACAACGGAGTTTTACAAAACATTTAAAGAAGATTTAATACCAATACTTTTCAAGTTATTTCAGCATAGAGAAAAAGAGGGAGCTCTTCCAAATTCATTCTATGAGGCCAACATCACGCTGATTCCGAAATCAGAAAAAGACACCTCAAAGAAAGAAAACTACAGACCAATATATCTGATGAACCTACATGCAAAAATCCTCAATAAAACTCTGGTGAATCGAATACAAAGGCACATCAAAAAAATTATGCACCATGATCAAGTAGGATTCATAGCTGGGATGCAAGGATGGTTCAATATACGGAAATCAATAAATGTTATTCACCACATCAATAGACTTAAAGATAAGAACCATATGATCATCTCGATAGAAGCAAAAAAAGCATTTGACAAAGTACAGCATCCCTTTATGTTCAAAACATTAGAAAAAATAGGGATAACAGGAAGTTACCTCGACATTGTAAAAGCTATCTATGCTAAGCCTCAGGCTAGCATCATTATGAATGGAGAAAAATTGAAGGCATTTCTTCTAAAATCTGGAACAAGACAGGGATGCCCTCTCTCACCACTTCTATTCCATATAGTTCTCGAAACACTGGCCAGAGCAATTAGACATACTAAACAAATAAAAGGCATAAAAATAGGAAAATAAGAACGCAAATTATCACTATTTTCGGGTGACATTATTCTATACATAGAAGACACAAAAAGGTGTACAAAAACTACTAGAACTAAAAAATGAATGACCTGCGACCCACCGGCAAGTCAGGCCCAGAAACCTGCAGAGGGGCACAGCTGCCCCACCCACCTGCAAGGTAGGCGATACCGTGACCACTGATAAAACAGGCCCAGTGGCCGTCTGACACATCACCCCGTTTGGGGGAGGGGCAGAGCCGCCACCAGCACCTGTTAGGTAGACAGACCTGCAAACGACAGACAGAACAGGCCTAGCGGCCAGCGGAGGTGCAGAGCCGCTTCTCACGCCTGCAAGGGAGGCGAACCTGTGACCACCGAACGAACAGGCCCACCGAAAGTAGAGGCACAGCAGCCTGCCGGCGTAGTAGGCACATTGCCCCAATTGGAGGAGGGGCAGAACCACCGCCAAAGCCTGCGAGGGAGACTTTGCAACTATATTAGAGCAATATAAATATATAGGGGGAAAATCAATAACAAAACAGTTTCACCAAGCAGAAAGAAACGCGATCAGTATGAAAAGACAAGGAAAGAAAGGACCACAAGCAATGCAGGTCAACTCAACTTTAGAAGAGGTAATATCTGCAGCAGATGGAATGTCAGATAAAGAATTCAGGATATACATGCTTCAGATTATCTGGAGTCTCAAGGAAGACATTAGACAGCATAATCAGACAATGAAACACCACTTCGAGCACTTCGAAAATGAATTACATAAACAAATACAAGAAGCAAAAGATCAATTATACAGGGAGATCAAGGTTATAAAAAACAAACAAACAGAAATCCTGGAAATGCAGGAAACAATAAACCAAATTAAAAACTCAATTGAGAATACTACCAGCAGAGTAGAACACTTAGAAGATAGAACATCAGAAAATGAAGACAAAGTATTTCAACTGGAGAAGAACATAGACAGCTCAGCAAAGCTGTTAAGAAACCATGAGCAGAACATTCAAGAAATATGGGATAACATAAAGAGACCAAACTTAAGAGTCATTGGGATACAGGAAGGTATAGAGTTCCAAACAAAAGGAATGAGCAATCTATTCAATGAAATAATACGAGAAAACTTCCCAGACTTGAAGAATGAGACAGAATCCCATATCCTAGAAGCCTACGGGACGCCGAATGTGCAAAATCATAAGAGATCCACACCTAGACACATTATAATGAAGATGCCCAACATACAGAATAAGGAGAGAATTTTAAAAGCTACAAGAGAAAGGAAGCAGATTACATTTAGGGGTCAACCAATCAGGATAACAGCTGATCTTTCAACACAGACTCTGAAAGCTAGAAGATCCTTGAATAACATATTTGAAACACTGAAAGAAAATGGGTTCCAACCAAGAATTGTGTATCCAGCAAAATTAAGCTTCAGTATGGAAGATGAAATTAAAACCTTCCATGATAAACAAAAGTGAAAAGAATTTGCAGCTAGAAAACCATCTCTTCAAAACATCCTCGGCAAAACATTGCAGGAAGAGGAAATGGAAAATAACAATGAAAACCAACAGCGGGAGGGAGTACAGTAAAGAGGGGGAATAATCAAAGAGGAAAACAAACCATGTTTAGTAACATAAATAAACCAATATGACTGGAAGAACAACCCATATCTCAATAATAACCCTAAATGTTAATGGCTTAAACTCACGAATTAAGAGACACAGGCTAGTAGAATGGATCACAAAACAAGACCCAACAATATGCTGCCTTCAGTAGACGCATTTGATAGGAAAAGACATACATAGACTGAAGGTGAAAGGTTGGGAAATATCATATCACTCTTATGGACTTCGGAAACAAGCACGAGTGTCCATACTCATATCAAATAAAATAGATTTCAAGCCAAAGTTAATCAAAAGGGATGAAGAGGGACACTACATACAGCTCAAGGGAAGCATACACCAACAAGACATCACAATCATAAATATATATGCCCCAAACAATGGTGCAGCTATGTTCATCAAACAAACTCTTCTCAAGTTCAAGAGTCTAATAGACCACCATACAATAATTATGGGAGACTTCAACACACCTCTCTCACCACTGGATAGATCTTACAAAGAAAAGTTGAATAAGGAATCTATAGAACTCAATAACATAATTAATAACCTAGACTTAATTGACATATATAGAATATACCACCCAAGATCAAGCAGTTACACTTTTTTCTCAGCAGCACTTGGATCCTTCTCAAAAATAGATCATATATTATGTCACAGGGCAACTCTTAGACAATATAAAGGAGTAGAGATAATACCATGCATCTTATCTGAACATAATGAAATGAAATTGAAAATCAACGATAAAAGAAGTAAGGAAAAATCATGCATCAATTGGAGAATGAAAAATAGGTTACTGAATGATAAATGGGTTATAGAAGACATCAAGGAGGATATTAAAAAATTCTTAGAGATAAATGAAAACACAGACACAACATATCGGAATCTATGGGACACATTGAAAGCAGTTCTAAGAGGAAAATTTATTGCTTGGAGTTCATTCCTTAAAAAAAGAAACAAACCAACAAATAAATGATCTAATACTTCAACTCAATGTCCTAGAAAAAGAAGAGCAAAACAACAGCAAAAAAGTAGAAGACAAGAAATAATTAAAATCAGAGCAAAAATTAATGAAATTGAAACAAAAGAAACAATTGAAAAAATTGACAAAACTAAAAGTTGGTTCTTTGAAAAAATAAATAAAATTGACAGACCCTTAGCCACGCTAATGAAGAGAAGAAGAGAGAGAACTCAAATTACTCGCATATGGGATGAAAAAGGCAATATCACAACAGACACTTCAGAAATACAGAAGATTATCAGAAATTATTTTGAATCCTTATACTCCAATAAATTAGAAGATAGTGAAGGCATCGATAAATTTCTTAAGTCATATGATTTGCCCAGATTGAGTTAGGAGGATATTGACAACCTAAACAGACGAATATCAACTGAGGAAATAAAGAAACCATCAAAAGACTACCAACTAAGAAAAGCCCAGGACCGGATGGGTATACAGCAGAGTTTTACAAAACCTTTAAAGAGGAACTAATACCAATACTTTTCAAGCTATTTCAGGAAAATGAAAAACAGGGAGAACTTCCAAATTCATTCTATGAGTCCAACATCACCCTGATTCCTAAACCAGACAAAGACACTCCAAAGAAAGAAAACTACAGACCAATATCTCTAATGAACCTAGATGCAAAAATGCTCAATAAACTTCTCGCGAACCGGATACAAAAACATATCAAAAAAATTGTGCACCATGACCAGGTAGGATTTATCCCTGGGATGCCAGGTTTGTTCAATATACGAAAATCAATAAATGTTATTCACCACATCAATAGGCTTAAATATAAGAACCATATGATCATCTCGATAGATGCGGAAAAAGCATTCGACAAAGTACAGCATCCCTTTATGTTCAAAACTCTAGAAAAACTAGGGATAACAGGAACATACCTCAATATTGTAAAAGAAATCTATGCTAAGCCTCAGCCTAGCATCATTCTGAATGGAGAAAAGCTGAAGGCATTCCCTCTAAAATCTGGTACAAGACAGGCATGGCCTCTCTTACCACTTCTGTTCAACATAGTTCTCGAATCACTGGCCAGTGCAATTAGACAGACAAAAGAAATTAAATGCATAAAAATAGGAAAAGAAGAACTCAAATTATCACTATTTGCAGATGACATGATTCTATACCTAGCAGACCCAAAAGGGTCTACAAAGAAACTATTAGAGCTAATAAATGAATTCAGCAAAGTGGCAGGATATAAAATCAACACGCATAAATCAAAGGCATTCCTGTATATCAGCGACAAATCCTCTAAAATATATATGAGGACAACCACCCCATTCACAATATCCTCAGAAAAAATAAAGTACTTGGGAATCAACCTAACAAAAGAGGTGTAAGACTTATACAATGAATACTACAGAACCCTAAAGAGAGAATTGAAGAAGATCTTAAAAGATGGAAAAATATACCCTGTTCATGGATAGGTAGAATTAACATCATCAAAATGGCGATATTAACAAAAGTTCTCAATAGGTTTAATGCAATGCCAATCAAAATCCCAATGGCATTTCTTGTAGAAATAGAGAAAGCAATCATGAAATTCATATGGAAAAATAAAAGACCCAGAATAGCAAAAACATTGCTAAGCAGGAAGTGTGAATCAGTCGGTATAGCTATACCAGACTTCAAACTATACTACAGAGCAATAGAAACAAAAACAGCATGGTACTGGTACCAAAACAGGCGGGTGGACCAATGGTACAGAATAGAGGACACAGAAACCAATCCACAAAACTACAACTATCTTATATTCGATAAAGGGGCTAAAAGCATGCAATGGAAGAAGGCTAGCATCTTCAACAAATGGTGTTGGGAAAACTGGAAATCCATATGCAACAAAATGAAACTGAATCCCTTTCTCTCACCATGCACAAAAGTTAACTCAAAGTGGATCAAGGAACTTGATATCAAATCAGAGACATGGCGTCTGATAGAAGAAAAAGTTGGCTATGATCTACATACTGTGGGGTCGGGATCCAAATTCCTAAATAGGACACCCATAGCACAACAGTTAATAACTATAACCAACAAATGGGACTTACTCAAACTAAAAAGTTATTTTCTCAGCAAAAGAAACAATAAGAGAGGTAAATAGGGAGCCTACGTCCTGGGAACAAATCGTTACTCCTCACACTTCAGACAGAGCCCTAATATCCAGAATATACAAAGAACTAAAAAAATTAGACAATGAGATAACAAATAACCCAATCAACAAATGGGCCAAGGACCTGGACAGAAATTTCTCAGAGGAGGACATACAATCAATCAAGAAGTATATGAAAAAATGCTCACCATCTCTAGCAGTCAGAGAAATGCAAATAAAAACCACCCTAAGATACCATCTCACTCCAGTAAGATTGGCAGCCTTTAGGAAGTCAAACACCAACAAGTGCTGTCGAGGATGTCGGGAAAAGTGTACTCTTGTACATTACTGGTGGGACTGCAAATTGGTGCACCCAATTTGGAAAGCAGTATGGAGATTTCTTGGAAAGCTCGGGATGGAACCACCATTTGATCCAGCTATTCCCCTTCTCGGTCTATTCCCTAAAGACCTAAAAAGAGCACACTATAGGGCCACTGCTACATCCATGTTCATAGCAGCACATTTCACAATAGCAAGACTGTGGAACCAACATAGATGTCCTTCAATAAAAGAATGGATAAAAAAATGTGGCATTTATACACAATGGAATATTACTCTGCATTAAGAAATGACAAAATCATAGAATTTGGAGGGAAATGGATGGCATTAGAGCAGGTTATGCTAAGTGAAGCTAGCCAATCCCTTAAAAACAAATGCCAAATATCTTCTTTGATATAAGGAGATTAACTAAGAACAGAGTAGGGACGAAGAGCATGAGAAGAAGATTAACATTAAACAGGGATGAGAGGTGGGAGGGAAAGGGAGAGAGAAGGAAAATTGCATGTAAATGGAAGGAGACCCTCAGGGGTATACAAAATTACATACAAGAGGAAATGAGGGGAAAGGAGGAAAAATATAAGGGGGAGAAATGAATTACAGTAGAGGAGGTAGAGAGAGAAGAGGGGAGGGGAGGGGGAGGGGGGATAGTAGAGAATAGGAAAGGCAACAGAATACAACAGTCACCAGAATGGCAATATGTAAATCAATGGTTGTGCAATTGATGTGATTCTGCAATCTGTATATGGGGTAAAAATGGGAGCTCATATCCCACTTGAATCAAAGTGTGAAATATGATATATCAAGAACTATGAAATGTTTTGAACAACCTACAATAAAATTAATTAAAAAAAAACCAGCATGGTACTGGTACCAAAACAGGCGGGTGGACCAATGGTACAGAATGGAGGACACAGAGATTAATCCAAAAAGCTACAACTATTTTATATTTGATAAAGGAGCTAAAAGCATGCAATGGAGGAAATATAGTATCTTCAACAAATGGTGTTGGGAAAAATGGAAATCCATGTGCAACAAAATGAAACTGAATTCCTTTCTCTCGCCATGCACAAAAGTTAACTCATAGTGGATCAAGGTGCTAGATATCAAATCAAAGACTCTGTGTCTGATAGAAGAAAAAGTTGGCTCTGATCTACATATTATGGGATCGGGCTCCAAATTCCTTTATATGACATCCATAGCACAAGAGTTAATAACAAGAATCAACAAATGGGACTACTTAAACTGAAAAGTTTTTTATCAGCAAGAGAAAGAATAAGAGAGGTAAATAAGGAGCATACATCATGGGAACAAATTTTTACTCCTCACACTTCAGATAGAGGCCTAATATCCAGAATATACAAAGAACTCAAAAAATTAGACAATAAGATAACAAATAACCCAATAAACAAATGGGTCAAGGACTTGAACAGACACTTCTCAGAGGAGGACATACAATCATTCATCAAGTACATAATAAAATGCTCACCATTTCTAGCAGTCAGAGAAATTCAAATCAAAATCACCCTAAGATACCATCTCACTCCAGTAAATTGGTAGCCATTATGAAGTCAAACAACAACAAGTGCTGGCAAGGATGTGGGGTAAAAGATACTCTTGTACATTGCTGGTGGGACTGTAAACTGGTGTGGCCAATTTGGAAAGCAGTATGGAGATTCCTGGGAAAGCTGTGAATGGAACCCCAATTTGACTCAGCTATTGCCCTTCTCTGACTATTCCCTGAAGACCTTAAAAGAGAGTAATACAGGGATACTACCACATGGATTTTCATAGCAGTACAATTCACAATTGATACACTGTGGATCCAACCCAGATGCCCTTCAATAGATGAATGGATAAAAAAATGTGGCATTTATACACTATGGAGTATTACGCAGCACTAACAAATGACAAAATCATAAAATTTGCAGAAAAATGGATGGCACTGGAGCAGATTATGCTTAGTGAAGATAGCCAATCCCTAAAAAATAAATACCAAATGTCTTCTTTGATATAATGAGAGCAACTAAGAACAGAGCAGGGAGCAATAGCAGGAAGAAAAGATTAACTTTAAACAGAGACATGAGGTGGGAGGGTAAGTGAGAGAAAAGGGAAATTGCATGGTAATGGAGGGAGACCCTCATTGTTACACAAAATTACATATTGTTGTGAGTGGAATGGGAAAATAAACATGGAGTGAAATAAATTACAGTAGATGGGGAAAAAAGAGAAGATCGGAAGGAAGGGGAGGGGAGATAGTAGAGTATAGGAAAGGTAGCAGAATACAACAGTAGCTAATAGGGCATTATGTAAAAATGTGGATGTGTAATCGATGTGATTCTGTAATCTCTATTTGGGCTAAAAATGGGAGTTCATAAGCCACTTGAATCTAATGTATGAAATATTATATGTCAAGAGATTTTTAATGTTTTGAGCAACCAATAAAAGAAAAAAAGTAGCAATATATATGCCAATCGAAATTCATCATGAAATATATATAATCCACAGATCGAAAAATATTCATTTTACTGAACATGGATTAATGTATAATGTTATTCAACTAGGAAGCTCACCCATAGGTTGAATTTTCAGTTCCAACAGCATTTAGGAGGAGTTATCCTTTCTCACAATTTGCATCTGCCAATTCAGTTACCTCACAAGTATGTACGTGTGGTACCAGGTAGAATTCTATATGTGCATATAAAAATACATGTGCTGAATTGGCTACAGAGAAAGGGAGACAGGAATTCACATATTTGTTAATTTTAAAAACACATGTAGAACTATTTCAACAAAAAATGACTAGATTTATAACTCCTACACTATATAATGCAAAAGGCAATTGTAACAATACACCATGCCTCCTCTGAACTGCTTGTATTTCTATTCTGTTTGGGTTATTTTTCACCATCATATTAGAATTATTAGAGTATAGTAGGGTATGTGTTAGTTTCAGGGCTTCAGTATTTCAAATAGAAAATTGAAAAATGAATCGAATGTGTATGTAAATATGTGCTACACAAAAATCTTCCCACTCACATTCAGAACAATGCCTTGATATTACCTTGGCCCAAGTAAGACACAATTAGAGTAGAAAAGTGTGAAAATCTGTGAATACATATCTGGAATGGAATATGCTCAGGAGTTCACAACCTTGGTGGTGGTAGAGGAGTTTCCAAACGTAAAGAACAGTGTAAACACTCCACAAACATGGAGCTCTGCTGGCCTAAGACTTCTTGGAAAACTGCCTCTGAGGTTGGGCACTTGAAATATATGTTGTTGTCATGAGCTTTAACTTCCTTTGTAGTGAGACCATCAAAATGGGTCTGCATCTATGTGACCTGGAAGACATGGTTTCTTATATTCCAATGACCATGAGGCAGCAGTGCTGAATTCTCTCTTTGTATGTAAACTGTGGCCACTGGAGGCTAAGTGTCTCCTCGTGTGGACTGTGAAGACATTTGGTCATCCTCCACTTTTCGTGGTGTTTCTTGCTGCTGCACTGGGAATTTGGTATTTGCTTCACCAAATACAAGGAGTTCTACTAGGATACAGTGCTGAAGGGAGTTCTGTCACGTGTGGTGGGTCAGGGTCTGCAGGAGAATGCACCAACCAGGCTTCTATCCCACACAGCTTGCCCCAATAACCATAGTAAACTGATTCTGAACATTGCCCTGAACCTCTCCATATAAAAAATGCCTTTACATATAAGTGTCTGATTTCTGCACTATGTCAGTCATAATCCATTTGGAAGCCAATGGCCGATCCACATGGCCCCACCATGGTGTTTTATCACACACCTGCCCACCACTGCTCTAGGCCCACTAATCAGCAGGATACAAATTACTGGCATCTCTGTTCTACACCATTTTCATAAAACCCAGTAAAACAAGGCATTCTCTGGTATACACATGATCAACCACAGGACTTCCAAAGATTCTCCAGTGCCACCTGTTCATGGAAATTTCAAAAATTTCATGGTATTTATCCAGCCATTTTTCAAAGATTAAGTTGGAGGCACTGTGGGTTTCAAATCATTCAGGAACCATTAAGTGTTGAGAAAGCTCATTTCAATGAAAGCTCTGGAGAACACTCACAGGCAAGGCTTCTCAAAGAGTTGCCAAAAGGTCACATGAAGCCAGGCAAATTGAGGCCTACAATGTGAGGTCCATGTGTGTTTTGACTCTCAACTATACCTGCCAATCTTTCAGAATAAAATCATGTGATATCCTGGCTGAGGTTCCCATTGTTTTGTGGAAAGACACCCTGGGCCTAGATCTCAGTTTCCATGGGTGAGTCTCATGCATGGCCTTCTAAAATCCCAACACAATTCATGGCAATACTTCTCTGAGTTCAGTTCCAGAACTCAGTCTCTAAGGGGAATCACGCCAGAGTTCAAGCCCAGGTGGAACCAGTCATTCCTTCCAACCACCACAAAAATGACCACAATTAAAATCAAAACACTCCCACAGGGCCCTCATCTTCTTCCATATAGACACTCATCATAACCCCTGGCTGGAGATTTCTATGAGGGGCACAGCCTAAGAAAGTGTAAAAAATAAGCTCACTTGCCCCTCATTTGCCTAAAATCATGGTGGCCTGGACACTCCTCCTGTGAACCTGGAGTGATCAAATATTCCTGCTGTTAAAGTGTTCCGCTTCTCCAATTTGAGGCCTACTGGCTGTGAGGTATAGATTCTTTATGTGATTTGGAGTCATGAGAAAACCCAAGCACATATGGGCAAGCCTCTGCAGGGATTTGAAGAACTCATTTAATCCAAAGAATCCCTATTCTCACTTAATGGAGGTCAGGAACCTAAAACAAGAAGGCAAAAAAATTCATCCACAATGACTTCTCTTTTGGCCATTTCGGTTTGGGAAGCACATGGGATTTTTCTTTAGATCCATTGGGTGCTGAGAATCTAAGTCACAGCCTCACACAAGGACCAGAGACTGATTCAGACACATCCCATTCCAAAGCAATTAAGCAAAGAGCCACAGGTGAAGCCCATTCATTTCCATATGAAAACAGTTTTCTTCAGGCTTCACAAAGGGTTGGCATGAGGCAAAGACCTTCCTGAAATTCAGGGTAATTGAAACACAAGTAAGCAAATGGCCCAAGAAGGGTTTCTTCACTGAGACTTTACTGGTCACACTGATATCTGAGTTTTCTGAGATGCTCTCAATCTCTTCAGCTATCCAGTACATGGCCATGTCACAGAGCCTTGTGGTGTTACATATCTGGGACACAAAACCATGAGCGTATTCTGTAGAGTGGCCAGAATTCATGAAGAAAACAGTAACTTAAGAAGACAGTAGGTGTTGCCCATCCATAAGGCAAAGTGAAGTCCATTAATCTATTGGGCAGTATTAATGTGGGGAAGCTTTCTACTAGAGAAAACAAATCCATTGATGCATTCTCTTTTCTAATGTCTACAACCACGGATACAGTGGGATACACAGACATAGAAACCCTCACAATGTCAAAGGACTTACTAGAAACAGTTCACTCCACACCAGAAAAAAACACCTTTCCTACCTATTCTCAGAACATGAGAAAAAAACCACAAACTCACACCCACAACGGCAAAGCCACCTCCTTCCCCCAAGTAGGTCTGTGACTATCCAGAGTGTCTTCTGACTGGTGGGCCATATTATGTTCCCCCGAAATGGCCTGTCCTCTCTCAGATCTGGTCTCCTTGGCCAACTATGTGAAGTTGTCAGGAGACAGCGGTGAGCCACTACCTGCTTTCTCAGGGAAGGTGCCTCTTCAGAGCTCTGCTGGCAATTGGCCATCCTCACATCAGTAGGTACCAAGAAAGACTGACTCTGTCCTTGGAAAAAGCAAACAAGTTAGCCCAATGGGACTAGGACTGGGACTGGCTCTGGGTGCCTGTCTTCCTGGATTCCAAGTTCAGAGAATTCAATCACCAAGGAAGTGAGGAGAGGTCACTTCCTTCAGGAACTGAATGAGGTCACTGCCTTGAAAACCACCTTGTCCTAACAGTTGTTTCCAAGGGTCCCATGAGATGGAGGCTGCCCCAACATCCTCTGACACATTCAGAAGTTAGAATGGAATATCAACCTTAGGCACCCAGGTACAGCTCTCCACACAGGCCTGGTTTCTTCCAACTTCTTTACAATAAGAAAAGAGAGGCTGACTTAGACCCATCAATTCATCCTGACCAGGTTGTTTGCCATGGAAGATTTCTATTGCTCTCTCAGGTCCAACATAGCTGC